>NC_056740.1:245570560-245580560 GCF_019279795.1 Protopterus annectens
TTGTAAAGTAATGTTAGTGCACGTACCTTTTCCCTTATTTTTATTGCGTTTCAAATGGTGACGAAAATCTACCTCACAAACTTGTACAAATGTTCTCAGGGTCTGATGTAAGGGAGGGTTATAAGTACTAGATACTCTAATGTCCTAGAGTTAATGTTTCCAAATAAGACCATCAGGTTCAAATTCCTAACAAATAGTTTTAAGTCAAGAACAAAGTGTTCCAAACTAGAAGGTTTACTCGGAACAAAGGTGTTCCCTTTGGCTAGTAAGTCAATAAGTACTGGGTCAATACATAAGGAGGAATAGTTAAAAATAAGAAGTTATGTACCTACCATAACATTCCATGTTAGTTGTCTTCTTCTCGCCTTCTTTCTTGCTGGATGGGTTCGGAGCCTATCCTCGGCTCCGACTCGGCCAATACTAAAGCTCGAGAGCTAATTCCACCGGCTCGAGGCTCCCCTATACCCCACAATGCTAGGCGGTAACTACTCAGATCTCGTTTGATAGCTATACCAAGCAACCCTAGTCTCCATAGAATGGAGTAGGGAAACCCACCTCAAAACAATCTGCGTAAAAGGAATTGCAGACCTCAGAAAGGATAAAAGAGGTGGAAGAACGTGTGGGAATGACTACTTCCAGAGGAAGAACACAAACTGAATTCCTGTCGGTCTGTCCAGGCTTGGGGGAAGGAGGGTGGGATGCAAGAAAGAAGGCGAGAAGAAGACAACTAACATGGAACGTTATGGTAGGTACATAACTTCTTAATGTTAAGTTGTCAATCTCACCTTCATTCTTGCTGGATGGGACCGCGTCCCTAGCACCTTATCCCGGGTGGCCTATCGGAACAGACTCTTGAGAACAGTGAAACCAAAATTGGCACGGCTTCTGGAAACCATGTCCAATTTGTAATGTGAAATGAATGTATGAGGAGAAGCCCAGGTGGCTGCTGCACAAATGGAATCTATTGGCAGCCTATCCTGAAAAGCTACGGATGTAGCTAATGCCCTAGTTGAATGAGCTCTAGGTCTTGAGGGTAGTTTTTGATGTCTGATCTCATAGATGAAGGTAATTGTAGAGGTGAGCCATCTAGAGGGGGATACTTTAGTAACTGGAAGGCCCAATTTCCCTTCCGCATATGACAGAAACAATTGATTAGATTTCCTGAATTGTTTAGTCCTGTCTAGGTAATATCTAATTTGGCGATGAACATCCAAAAAATGTAGCTTTTGTTCACACCTGTTTGAATAGTTAGGGAAAAAGACGGGGAGATCAATAATTTGGTTTAGGTTTGTTTGAGAGGAAACTTTAGCCAAAAAGGATGGATTAGTACGGAGGGATACCCTATCTTTGTGAAAAACTAAGTAAGGAGGACGACTGCACAGAGCATGGAGTTCAGATACCCTTCTCGCTGAAGTTATAGCTACCAGAAAGTGTCTTCCAAGAAAGCAACTTCAGAGAACATGAAGCCACCGGTTCAAAGGGGGGAAGGATTAAGGATGCCAGAACCAAGTTCAAATCCCATTGAGGCGGGGGGGGGGTCTTTGATTGGAGGTTTGAGAAGAAATACGCCCCTTAAAAAGGCTTTACAGAGTTTGTGAGCCATGATGCTAAACTCTGAAACACCAACATGAAAATTTGATATGGCAGCCAATTGAACTCTAATGGTAGATGCAGATGATCCTAAATGAAAGAGTTCTGCTAGAAAGTCTAGAATAGACTGGATAGGTGCAGTAAAGGGATTTATGTTTTTGGATGTTGCCCAAAAAGAGAAGCGTTTCCATTTGCTAGTATAAATCTTCCGGGTAGAAGATTTATGAGAGGCTATCAAGATATCTCGGACCAAGCGAGATATTGAGGGAAGCCTGGCTAAGGTTGGAATTGGAGAAACCACACTGTGAGGTCTAGAGAAGGCAAAGATTGGTGCAGCTGACCAGATTGGTGGGTTATCAGATCTGGTACTGGGTCCAGATGCCAAGGCTGCTCCTAAAGGTAACGATGAAGAAAGGGAAACCATATCTGTCGAGGCCAGTAAGGGGCAATGAGGATTATTGTCACTCTCAAGGCGATGGCTTTCTGAATTAGTTGAGATATCAGTGGAAAGGGGGAAAGGCATATAGAAGTCCCCGGGGCCAATCGTAGACTAGAGCGCCTCTGGTGGGATGGCCTGGTAACGGGAAGAGAGTGAAGAAGTCGTGACACTTGCTGCGATACAGCAAGGCTGGCCCCATCTTAGGAATACTTCTTCTAGAACTGATTTCTTTAGAGACCACTCGTGGGGCATGAGAATTGCCCTGCTTAATTTGCCTGCAATAACGTTGGATTTCCCAGGAATGTGCGTTGCTATCAGAAAACGCTGAGAAGAGATCGCCCATTGCCAAAGTCTGAGTGCCTCTCGACATAAAGGGTATGATCTGGTTCCGCCTTGTTTGTTGATGTACCACACTACGGACATGTTGTCCGTTTGAATTGCAATAGTCCCAGTGGGAAGAGAGTCGTGAAGGGCTTGCAATGCTAAAAGAACTGCTCTCATCTCTAAGACGTTTAATTGCAAGTGGCACTCGAAAGGTTGCCACGTGCCTTGGACTGTCCTGCCCTGATAATGCCCCCCCAACCCGATCAGGGAGGCGTCTGTTGTCAACGTGGCGACTGGGGGGGGGGGGGAGTGAAGGGTCTTCCTCGGAGAAGTTGAGGTGATGTGATCCAACAAGACAGTTGATTCTTGCATGATTGAGTTATCAATATGGTATGGGACATCGGGAGCTGTTGAAAGGACCATTGAGTAAACAGCATCCATTGGAGGATCCTCATGTGAAAGCGAGCTAAGGGGAGAAGGGGAATAGCTGCTGCCATGAGTCCTAACACCTTCAAAACTAGTCTGGCTTTGACTTTGTTGCATTGTAAGAGAAGGGAAACTTGGTTCCGAATGTCTGACACACTCTGCTCTGTGAGTCTGGCTGAAAGATTGAGTGCGTCTAAGGTGGCGCCTATAAAGGTAATAGATTGACAAGGCGACAAGGCAGATTTTTCGAAATTTATCGAAATGCCTAGAGCTTGGCAAGATTGGATGGTGAAGTCCCTGGATAGAAGAAGCTGATGTCTGGTGGTGGCGGTAAGGAGCCAGTTGTCTAAATATGGAAACACCTGGAATCCTTGACGTCTCAAGTGAGCCGCGACCACTGCCATGCATTTGGTAAACACACGGGGGGCTGTAGTGAGACCAAAGGGCAGGGCCCTGAACTGGTAGTGACTGGCTCCCAGCCTGAAGCGGAGATATCTCCTGGAGCGTCTGTTCATCTTGATGTGGTAGTACGCGTCCTGAAGATCTATCGAGCACATCCAATTGTCCTGACCCAATAAGGGTAGAATGGACTGTAGCATGACCATCCGGAATTTTGTTTTCCTGACATACTTGTTTAAGTAGCTGAGATCCAGTATGGGTCTCCAGTCCCTGTTTTTTTTGGTACCAAAAAGAATTTGGAGTAGATTCCGGATCCTTGCTGGTCTGCTGGGACTGATTGGATAGCTCTTTTTGATAGTAGCTTTGAAATTTCTAATGCTGCTTGTTCCCTTAGACCGGGTGGAACGTCTGGAAGGGATCTTTTGGGTTGGGATGGGATGTGAACAAAGGGAATTTTGTAACGGATATGATCGACTGTACCCATTTGTCTTGAGTAAGGGAAAGCCAGGCTTTTGGGTACAGGGATAACCTTTCCCCAACTGCCTCCGAAGGTGGACAGCCGGGCAGCCCCTCAGGGATGCTGAAAGGGTTTGTCAGAGAACATTTCTCTGCTACCCTGGTTTTGCGGACCTCCTCTGCCTCTAGGGTGGCGTCTATTATTATGCCCCCCTCTGCCTCTAGAGGGGAATCGGCCTTGTGCGTCAGATGAGACTCCCTGGGATTGTTTGCGGAAAGTACAGTTTTGTACCTACCATAAATGTAGATGTTCGAGGATCCACATTGCTGCAGTCCTAACTATTGGGTAGTCCGCTGTCCAGTCGGCCCGAATACCAAAGTATATGGCTGACGTCGGTCACGGCGCATTAGACTGACGTCAGTACATCAGGGTACTAATGCGCATGACCGACGTCATATCCTCAGTCTTTTCTTGCCCCAGATGTCAGAAGACCCTAAAAAGACAAGGCCAAAACCAAAACACACCAAACATACCTGCACCAAAAATATATACAATATATACAAAGGTACCAGAATATAATCTCACCTACACAACCACCCCTAAACACAGAGGGAAGGAGGGAGGTTAAATTGGACTGCAGCAATGTGGATCCTCGAACATCTACATTTATGGTAGGTACAAAACTGTACTATGTTCTTCATTCCACATTGCTGCAGTCCTAACTATTGGGTAGAATCCCAAAGCAGAGGTAAGGGAGGCTGGCAAATCATAAGGAAGCAGGAGCTGATAACATGCCTTGCAAAATAGCTGTGGCAAAACCAGCCCTAGACTTAGAGTAGAGAGGAAGGTGGTAATGCTTAGAGAAAGTATGCACTGAACTCCAAGTAGCTGCCTCCAAAATATCCTTAGTTGCCACCCCCCTTAGAAATGCTGTTGAAGTGGCAGTAGCCCTAGTGGAATGAGGCCTAATTCCCGCTGGAATCTCTTTGCCATGATGGGAATAACAAAATGCAATGCAAAACCCAATCCACCTAGAAATAGTTTGTTTTGACACAGGCTTGCCCTGCGAACTCAAAGCAAAAGAAACAAACAACTGCTGAGACTGTCTAAAATCCTTAGTCCTGCTTAAATAATAACGCAATTGCCTGTGTACATCTAAGGTGTGCAAAATCTTTTCCCCTTTATTTTGGGGATCTGCATAAAAAGTAGGCAAATGAATAGTTTGGTTTAAAGCCACACTAGAAACCACCTTAGGCATAAAGGAAGGATTAGTACGTAATGATACCCTATCCTTATGAAAAATCAAAAAAGGCTCAACCGCCATAAGGGCCTGTAACTCAGAAACCCTTCTTGCAGAAGTAATGGCCAACAAAAAAGCAGTCTTCCAAGACAAGTATTTCAGGTCAGCAGTAGCTGCAGGCTCAAAAGGTTGTAGAGTAAGTTTCTCCAACACAAAATTGAGATCCCAAGCAGGAGTAGGAGCTCTCGTGGGGGTCTTATATTCTTTGCCCCTAAGAAATTGCTTGAACAAAGGATGTGAAAACAATGGTGGGTCACAATCATAGTGAGCTGAAATTGCTGCAGCATGAATCTTAATGGAAGAGAAAGACAAACCTTTGTCCAATAACTCAGTAAGATATTGAAGAGCCACACTCAAATTAGGCTCCGAAATCTCCAAATTCTTTGCTGCAGTCCAAAATAAAAATCTCTTCCATTTTTCTGTACACTTTCCTTGTACTAGGTCTTCTTGCTTCCATAATCACATTTAAAACTTGTTGAGGAAGTTGAGACCTGCTGTCTTTCAAAACAGAATATGCCAGGCTGTTAGATGAAGAGTTTGAAGCTTGACATTGAGCAGATGACCGTCCCTCTGAGACAATAGGTGTGGAATCAAGGGTAAAGGCCATGGAGGCTTCCTTACCAGACTCCTCAGTAATGGGTACCAGTGCTGCCGAGGCCAATCTGGAGCTATTAAAATCATCCTTGGCTTGTCTTGTCTGACCTTTAGAAGCACCTTTGGGAGAAGAGGCAGAGGTGGAAAAGCATACACATGAAGATTTTTCCAACTGAAAGAAAGAGCATCCACTTTCCAAGCTGTGTGATGAAATCCCTTCATGCAAAACTTTGGCAGCTGGTGGTTTAGTGGAGAAGGGAACAGATCTATGTCTGGAGTTCCCCATGACACTGTCAATTTTTGAAATACATGAAGATCCAGTTTCCACTCGTGGGGATCCATGATTTTTCTGCTTAACACTTCTGCTAAGGAGTTCTGTGCCCGCGGCAGAAACTTTGGCTGAAGAGTTAGTTGTAAGCTGAGCGCTGTCTCCCATAAAATCATTGCTTGCCTGCACAATGGGTAAGAATGTGTTCCCCTTGTTTGTTGATGTACCACATGACAGTTGTGTTGTCTGTTAGAATCAACACCTGCCCTGGAAGAAGTAACTCCTTGAAAGCCATTAATGCAAACTGGACTGCTAACATCTCTTTCATGTTGATATGTAGATGCTGTAGTCTGGCAGGCCACTTGTCTTGTATCCACTTTCCATCTAGATGAGCTCCCAAGCAATGTCTGAGGCATCTGTCGTTAGAATCTGACTTGCCTCTGGCCGGGTCACAGAGAGTCCCTTGTTTAGGTGACATTCCTGAGCCCACCACAAAAATTCCTTTTGAATGCAAGGTATTATTTGAATGACAGTGTCCAAATCCTGGCAGTGCTGTGTCCATAGATTTTTGAGATACCATTGTAGCTTCCTCATATGCAGTTTGGCATTGGGAAGCACCAGAATACAAGATGCCATGAACCCTAAGGCTTGAAGGACTGTCCTTGCAGTCAGCCCCGACTGAAGAGATAATTGATGGAAGTAACTGGAAAGATTCTTTTGTTTGTCCGGGGTTAAAAGGCCATCTGGGCTGCTGTATTCAGTCTCACACCCAGAAAGCACATGTCTTGAGAGGGTACTAGACTGGACTTTATTTCGCTCACAGAATACCCTAGGCATCTTAGCACTGCTATGACATATTCCAAATGCTGTAGAAGGTCTTCCTTTTCTTGAGCCAGAATCAGGCAGTCGTCCAAGTAAGGATAGATTTGAATTCCTTTTAGCCTGAAGTAAGCTATCACTGGAGCCAGAACCTTTGTGAATACTCTGGGCAGTAGATAAGCCAAAGGGCAATGCAGAGAACTGATAATGAGAATTTCCAGCTCGAAAACGCAGATACTTTCTGCAACTTAGTCTTATAGGCACATGAAGGTAAGCTTCCTTGAGATCTAAAGTTACCATCCAGTGATCTTTGCCCAGCAGAGGTAAAAGCTGTTGTAACGCCAACATTTTGAACTTTGGAATGTCCAGATAAGTGTTGAGGATAGATAAATCCAAAATTGGTCTCCACGTGTTCCCCTTCTTTGGTACTAGGAACAGGCGAGAATAAAATCCTAGGCCCCTTTCTGGCACAGGAACTGACTGAATGGCTCCTATTTGGAGTAACAGAGAAATTTGTTTACGAGCCTCCGTTCTTTGTAGAGGAGGAATGTCTGGCATGCCTTTGAAAGGAGGCAAGGTATGGAAATAAAACCTGTAACCGTGGTGAATGATATCCAGAACCCATTTGTCTTGGGTAATTAAATCCCAATTTTCTTTGAAAAGAGACAGTCTTCCTCCTAGAGGTGCCGCCAGGCGAGAATGTACTGGCAGCTGAAAAGGCAGGTCATTGGGTCTGCTTACGAAAGGACTGACCCCTGCCCTCACCAGAAGTCTGAGCAGGTGAACTCCTGTCCTAGGCCTAAAAGAACCTTGAGCTCTGCCCCTACCACGTCTAGACCTACCCCTAGACTGGGAATCATAAGCAGGATAAGTCCACCCCTTAGTAGGCCAATTTCTACTAAACTTGGAGGCTGCACCTGCAAAAATCCTTAACAGTTTGCATAGACTTAGCCTTGTCCTCCATTTTCTTTAAAACTGCTTCCACAGGCGAACCAAACAACACATCAGACTGTAAAGGAGCATCCAAAATCCTTGTCTTAACATGCTCAGCTAAGTTCTGATCTCTCAACCAGGCGTGCCTACGAAGAACAGAACCAGTGGCAGCCACCCTCGAGGAGGCCTGCACAGCATCAAAACCACACTGCAAAGAATGCTTTCCCACTTGTTCAGAAACATGAACTAAATCCTGCAGCTCTTTACACTCAACACCTTCAGCCAGAGCATCCACCTTAGACTTCAATTGAAAGGAGATAATTCTGATATTTTAACATATGAAACTGACAATTCAACGCCCTCATGGCTAAAGTGGAAGAAGTGTACACTTTCTTTCCCCATCTATCCAAAGCCCTTGCCTCTTTATCAGGAGGAACAGGATTTTTAACCACAGAAGCCTTCACACCTTTAGGCCCCTGAGAGACAGTTTCTGGGTCCGCCCTAGGACTCTTAAAAAGATACTTATGGGCTTCAGGCACCCTATAGTACCTATCCGGTTTAACTGGGGCAGCAGGCAAAGAATCAGGATTTAGTGAAGCCTCTGCAAAACATCTTCTACAACATTCAGAACAGGAGGTATAGCTAAAGGCCTATGCTGGGGTAAAACAAGAATTCTCTAAGCCTCTTCCTGGAATCAGAGAAATCTTGACCTTCCCATTTAAAATGCTCCCTCATGGAATGCAGGGTCTCTGAAAAGAAAAATCCTCAGGAGGCGAAGCTGAAGGAGTAGAATCATCCACATCAGAATCAGAATAAGGAGGATACTCCTGCAAGTCCTCAGCAGAAGACTCAGAAGCCTCCGAACATTGCTCAAAACTCTCAAACTCAGGTTCCACCCTAGGCCTCTTATCAGGAGGGGGCATAGAACCTCTAATCATAGTAATCAAATCCTCTGCCATTTTTAGCATATGCTTCTTAGGCAAAGACCCTGAAACACTAGGAGAAACCCCACAAGCTAAAGTAGGCCTGCCTCTTAAAGAAGCCTTGGCAACAGAAGGCGAGGCCCTAACCACCTTAGGAATAGAAGGAAGAACAGCCACCTGAGAAGTCCCTTCAGCCTGGCCTACTTCCTGAGAGGATACATCCTGCAACAATACAGTTTCTCCCTGAGACTCCAAATAAACTCCTGGCAGAACCTCCGGCTCCACTGAGCCCTCTAAAGAACCGACGTCCGGGACTGTCGGTTCTTCCCCTAAGCGTCGCTGCTTTGTCCTTGCGTTTTTGGCTGAAGCGGCCGGAGCATCCGACGGCATTTTATAATTACAACGCTTCCCAAACACTAACCTGGCACAGTCTAACCTTCTCTTAATAGTGCGTTTGTTAAATCTAGCACAAGAGCGGCATCCAACAACGTCGTGCTCAGGCCCTAAACAAGGTATACACAAAGTATGGTAATCCCTATGAGGTATCTGTTTCCCACAAGAAATACAGTTATTCACTTTTTCTGACATCCGGTTAAATACTGAGGCAAGAAAAAACCAAAATATTTCCCAACGGGGTACTTAGCCAACTTTGATTCGGTCTGAAACTCTGACTTCAGAAACTTTCAGAACGCCAACCTGCACTCGCAAAATTGCTTCTGCATCGGACCATGCGGCAAAAAAGACTGAGGATATGACGTCGGTCATGCGCATTAGTACCCTGACGTACTGACGTCAGTCTAATGCGCCGTGACCGACGTCAGCCATATACTTTGGTATTCGGGCCGACTGGACAGCGGACTACCCAATAGTTAGGACTGCAGCAATGTGGAATGAAGAACATCCACATCTTTCCTCCCCTCTGACCTTTGGGATAGGATCTAGAAGGGGTAGAAAAATGGACTCCTACGGCAGAGAGAGTCTTACCTTCTACCTCGCACCTGGTCAATGTATCCTACACCTGTGGACCAAACAAGGATGATCCATCAAAGGGAGAATTGGTGAAGGACGCCTTGAAAGGGTCCGCAAAGTTGCATAGCCGCATCCAGGCGTGACGTCGTAAGGCAACACCTGTGCCTGCGGCTCTACTCGCCCCATCTGCAGCATATGAGACCAGCCGCATGGAGGAGTTAACGATGGAATTCAGGGTTGCCAACTGGGAGTTCATTGTGTCTTTGAACCCCTCAGCTGTAGGATCCTTTATCAGTTCACCCATATCCTTGAGTAAATCTCTCTGGAGACGAGTATATTGGCATAAGTAATTCAGAGAACGCATTGAAAAGGTCGCTGATGAGAACATCCACTTGCCGTACCTGTCCATGGTCCTAGATTCCTTATTAGGAGGATGGACAGGACCCGAAGGATCAGCTAACTCCTTCTTAGTGGCCGCAGCCACCACCATGGCATCAACAGGGACACCTTTGGATAAAAAATCTTTATCTCTAGGGGCAGTAATAAATTTAGATGGTCT
>NC_056740.1:245585560-245693060 GCF_019279795.1 Protopterus annectens
AAGCATGGGGAGTCTCTGTGACAGGAATCTATCCCTCCAGCATGTTCTATTTACTGGTGAGGCGAGGTTTAGCTCACTAGAGCACGTGCTTCACAGTGACTTGAATTTCTTTAGGTGGTGCATGTCCATCAATTCTGAGTTGGACATGGCTTTGTAAGTCAGGCAGAGATCACCTCTGAGTAAGCAATATGCCATTGAGTACAGCCAGAGTTTTTTCAGTCGGTCTGCATAGAACATATGTTTGAGGCCAGTAATCCTCTTGGTGAAGTACTTTTGTGGTCTTTCCAGTGTTTTGTGAGGTACATCCCAAATGGGGCATTGTACTCTATGATGGGTCTGATGAGTGACGAGTAGAGGGGCACTATAACCTCTATTTCTAGATGCGAACCCTTTAGTAATTAGATGGGCCACATTGAAAGATTTGCTAACTACTTTGGCAATACGATTGTCAAAGGAGAGTTTACCATCTACCTGGGTCCCCAGATCTCTTATTACCTCTTCTGTATTAAGGGGGCTGCCACCTATGTGGTAATTCGTGGGTGTTTTTTTTCCCCCCAAATGGGATGACTGTGCATTTTTTAGCATTTAGCTTGAGGCCATGACTTTGACACCAAGTGTCCGTCTCAGTAAGACCTTTTTGGAGGATGTCTTTGTCAACCAGAGAGTCAATTATGGCTCCCAGTTTGCAGTCATCGGCGAACATGGTTAGCCATAGTCCTCCTGTGTTTGCCTGTACTTCTGAGAAGTATATGCCCAACAGTAGGGGGTCCCAGGACAGAGCCTTGTGGGACACCACTTGTGACTGGTTTAGTCGGACCTGGAGCCTGCTATTCTTACCGCGTGAGTTCTGTCTGTAAGCCAGCTGGCCACCCATCTTGTGACGTAGGGGTTTATGTTCAGGCTGTTGAGTTTTCCTATAATACCTGAGTGAGGAATGGTGTTGCTTGCATTGGCGAGGTCAAGGTAGGCTGTGTGAACCACCTTTCCCTAGTCTATGGCCTTGGTGACGTTCTCAAAAATGTCAACCAGGTTTAGTAGACATGATCTGCCCTTAAAGCAGAACTGGTTTGGGTAAAGTGTTTGGAGGTTCCCAAAGTCTTTGTTAAGGAGTTCCATGATGATGTGCTCCATAGCCATGCAGACCAGGCTAGTCAGGCTTATGGGGCGATAGTTATGAGGGTCAGTTGTGGCCCCTCCTTTGTGGAGCGGAATAACCGTTGCTATGCGCCATTCTATGGGCACGTAGCCTGTGGAGAGGCTGAGGGTGAACAGCATGTTTAGGTGGGGAGTTGGTTTGTTCTGTGGCTCTTGCAAGACGCATCCTGGGACACCATCTGGCCCCACTGACGCTGTGTTTTTGGCTTCTGAAAGGGCTGTTTTCACCTGTGCATCTGTGATTTCTGGGACACTACACTTAACCGGTACTGTTGTGGGCCCTTTTGGAGGTGAGAGAGGGTGAAGTTTGCACTGAATCTATCTGCCAGGATATTGGCAATATCAGTAGGTTCAGTATATTTTGTGCTATTTTGCACTAGCTCAGAGCATATAGTACAGTTTTGTACCTACCATAAATGTAGATGTTTGAGTGCTAATACAGCTGCAGTCATAACAGATGGGTTATCCTGCCGTCAGGCGGGTCCTCGGTCGGCCGAATTCCAAAGTCTAGGTCTGGCGTCGGTTGTCGTCGCCTCTTCCCTGACGTCAGTGCGGCAGGGATATAAAAGAACCAGCCGACGCAATTTTCTTCAGTTTTTCTTGCCCCAGATGTCAGGTGCCCCCAGAAGGAAGGCAAAACATGAATTTATGTAATAATGCAATCTAACAATCAAAAACCAGTAGTTGCAAGCAAATACACCATAAAAGAATACCCCAATTAGGTTGTATGAGGAGGTGTTTGTCATTAGGCCTGTCCCAAGAGGGGAAGGAGGGAGGGAAACCTGGACTGCAGCTGTATTAGCACTCTAACATCTACATTTATGGTAGGTACAAAACTGTACTATGTTCATCGTGCATACAGCTGCAGTCATAACAGATGGGTAGAATCCCAAAGCTAAAAAGGGGTGGCAGGCACTAAGTGGAACTAGAAGGAGCAAGGATGCCCTGCAAGACTGCTGTGGCAAAGCCCACTCTAGATTTAGAGTACAGTGGTAGGTGATCGTGTTTGGAGAAAGTATGTACAGAACTCCAAGTGGCTGCTTCCAAAATATCCTTGGTAGGAACCCCCCTGAGGAAAGCTGCAGAGGTAGCTGTGGCCCTTGTGGAGTGAGATCTGATGCTTGTAGGTGCAGTCTTACCATGAAAAGAATAACAAAAGTGTATACAGTGGGCTATCCATTTTGAGATTGTCTGTTTGGAAATGGCCTTTCCTTGAGCACCTGTAGCATAGGACACAGAGTTGCTCCGATTTTCTGAATGGCTTTGTCCTGTCCAAATAATAACGAAGCTGTCTGTGAATGTCCAAGGAATGTAGTAGTCTCTCCCCTTTGTTTTGTGGATTAGGATAAAAAGTAGGTAAGTGGATAGCCCGATTCAAGGCTACACTGGATACTACCTTTGGCATAAAGGAAGGGTTGGTTCGTAAGGAAACTCTGTCCTGATGGAAAATGATGAAAGGTTGCACAGCCATGAGGGCTTGTAGTTCCGAAACCCTGCGTGTTGAGGTGATAGCCAGAAGGAAGGCTGTTTTCCATGACAAATATTGCAGTTCTGATGAAGCAGCTGGCTCAAAATGGAGGCAGGGTCACTTTTTCTAAAATGAAATTGTGGTCCCAAGCAGGTACTGGTTGCTTCCTTGGGGGTTTTATATTCTTAGCCCCTCTGAGGAACTGTCTTAAGAGCGGATGAGAGAATAAAGGAGGATCAGTGTTGTATTGTGCAGAAATGGCTGAAGCATGGATTTTGATGGAGGAGAATTAAAGTCCACTGTTTAGCATCTCAGCTAGGTACTGTAATATTTGAGGTAAATTCAGTATCCCAGGATTCTGTCCCTTTTTCTGATTCCAGGCACAAAACCGTTTCCATTTGGCGGAGTAGGCTTTTCTAGTAGAAGGCCTTCTGGCCTCCAAAATGACATCCTGCACCTCCTTGGAGAGGAGGGTCTGTTGGGAAATCAAGGAATCCTCCATGCGGCTAGGTTGAGTGTCTTCAGCGGACTGAAGAATTTTGAAATTGTGCTGGGTCAACAGAAGAGGCATTAGAGGCAGGATCCATGGTGGGGAATGTGCCAGGCTCCTCAGGAGTGGGTACCAGTGTTGTCTTGGCCAGTCTGGAGCAATGAGAATCATCTACGGTCTGTCTGCTCTGGCTTTTAATAGAACTTTGGGCAGCAGAAGAAGAGGTGGAAAGGCATAAACTGTCAATGTTGTCCAACTGAAAGACAGTGCGTCCACTTTCCAGGCCTGTGGATGATAGGTCCTTGCGCAGAATTTTTTCAATTGGTAATTTCTGTGGGTAGCAAAGAGATCTATGTCTGGCCTTCCCCATGCTTGAATTATCTTTGCAAAAACTTGAGGATGCAACTTCCATTCGTGTGGATCGGTCATATTTCTGCTTAGGTTGTCTGCCAGCGTGTTTTCCTTGCCTGGCAGGAATTGTGCTCGAAGATGGATTTGTAATTCCAGAGCCGTGTTCCAAAGAGACATGGCTAGCCTGCAAAGGGGATATGAATGGATTCCTCCCTGTTTATGTACCACATCACTGTGGTGCTGTCTGCTCTTATCAATAGCTGGCCTGGATGCAGTAGGTCTTTGAAGGCCATAATAGCATTTTTTACTGCTAGCATTTACTTTTGATTGATGTGTAGTTGTTTTTCTTTTTGGGACCATTTGCCCTGAATGCACTGATCGGTTATGTGCGCCCCCCAGGCGTAGTCCGCGGCGTCTGTTGTGATGATTTGATTTGCTTGAGGCATGCAGAATGGGAGACCTATGTTTCTTTGGCATGCTTGAGCCCACCACAGAAATTCCTTTTGGAGACATGGAATGAGTGGTATAATTGTTTCCAAACTGTGGCTGTGTTGAGACCATAAGTTTTTTAGGTACCATTGAAGTTTCCTCATATGCAGCTTTGCACATGGGATTAGCAGGATGCAAGATGCCATGAATCCCAGAGCCTGCAGGATTTCCCTTGCAGTCAGCCTGGTGAAGGTTGCTATTTTTCTGAAGTATTGAGATAGTTGCCCTTGTTTCTCTGGCGTGAGGTAGGCCATCTGGGTGTTTGTATTCAAACTGGCACCCAGGAAAATTATTGCTTGCGAGGGTATTAGTTTTGATTTATTTTTGTTGACTGTGTATCCCAGAAAGTTCAACAACTTTATTACAAACGCCAGGTGTTTCAGAAGTATGTGCTTGCTGTCCGCTTGGATCAGGCAGTCATCCAAATATGGGTATATTTGTATCCCTTGAAGTCTGCAGAAGGCAATTACTGCTGCCAGGCATTTCGTGAACACTCTGGGCGCAGTAGATAAGCCAAAGGGCAATGCAGTGAAATAATGGGTTGAACCTGCAAGAAATCTGAGGTATCTTCTGCAATCTTGTCTGATAGGGACATGCAGGTATGCCTCCTTGAGGTCCAATGTTACCAGCAAAGACTCCTTGCCCAGCATGGGAAGAAGCTGCTGTAATGTGAGCATCTTGAATTTTGCTACGAGTAAATATGTGCTTAGGATGGATAGGTCCAAAATAGGTCTCCAATCTTTGTCCTTCCTTGGTACCAGGAATAGTTTGGAATAAAAACCTTGACCCTGTTCTTGTGCAGGTACCTCTTGAATAGCTTTCATGTCCATGAGAGCTGAAATTTGTTTTTCTGCCTCTGCCCTTTGATTTTGTGGCAGGTTTGGCATGCCTCGCATTTTTGGAAAGGTGTGAAAGTGGAATCTGTAGCCTCTGTCTATAATGTCCAGGATCCATTTGTCTTTTGTGACAACATGCCAATTTTTCGAAAATAATGCCAGTTTTCCACCTAAAGGTGCTGCCATTAGAGCTTTGCTTGGCATGCAAAGGGGAAAGTCATTGTGTCTGCTATCTGAATGGCTGTGATCTATCCTCTCCACCTCTTGGTGTAGATGCTTGCCATTGTCTGCCTCTAAATGATCCTTGAGATTACCCTCTACCCCTCGGGCGCCTGTATCTACCTCTTTGAGGTCTGTCCGAGGCTGGAAAGGACCAATTTTTTGAAGGCCAGTTTCTACTGAAACGTGGAGGTTGTACCTGTAGGAAATCTTTCACTGTTTGCATTGATTTTGCCTTTTCCTCCATTTTCTTTAATACCTCCTCAGCTTTAACACCAAACAGTACATCTTTTTGAAGAGGTGCATCTAGTAATTTAGCTTTGACATGATCTGGTAAGGTTTGCTCTTTGAGCCAAGCATGCCTACGTATGACAGACCCTGTAACAGCAGCTCTACATGAGGCCTCTAAAGCATCAAAACCACATTGCAAGGTATGTTTACCCACTTGCTCTGCACTATGCAACAAATCCTGCAACTCCTTCAAGTCTGGTTGTTCAGGTTGTGACATTTTGCTTTTCAAATGAGATAACAAAAACTGTTGATACTTTAACATATGGAACTAACAGTTTAATGCCCTCATGGTTAAAGTAGCCGAGGTGTATACCTTTTCCCCCCCACCTTTCTAAAGCTCTGGAATCTCTCTCTGAAGGTAATGGATTTTTGGCAGTAGAGGCCTTAATTCCCTTGGACCCTGTGAAATAGTTTCTGGGTCAGCAGCATGGCTTTTGTAAAGGAATTGGTGTGAATCAGGAACCCGATAATACCCGTCAGGCTTAACTGGAGCTGGTGGTAAAGAATCTGGGTTAAGGCTGGCCTCTGAATACACATCATCTAGTATGTCTAGGACAGGAGGGATAGCCAGAGGCCTGTGCTGAGGGAGCAAGAGAAAATCCCTGAGCCTTTTCTTGGAGTCTGAGTAATCTTGTCCTTCCCAGTGGAAGTGTTCCCTAAAGGTATGCAAGGTTTCCCCAAAAGAATAGTCCTCAGGGGAGGAGACAGAGGGAATTGACTCCTCCGCATCAAAATCTTCAAAAGGGGAGTAAGAATATTCCTGGTCTTCAGAGTGTTCTGAGGTAATGGAGGCCTGGTCCGAGGAAGGGTAGTCTTCCTCCAATCTGGGCCTTTTGTCCGAGGGGGGTTGAGAACCCCTGATAAGAGTAATCAAATCCTCAGCCATTTTGAGCATCTGTTTTTTAGGCATGGGGCCTTGAGAGGGGCTCTGTGGAGCTTGTCTTTTAGTTTTCATGGCTGTTTTAGATTTCATGAAAGCCTTAATGGAAAAAGAAGGCAGCCTGAAGACACCTTGAGAGGTGGCAGGCCTGTCTAAACTCTGAGTTTCCCCGCCAAGAGTGGCGTTGGTATCTGTAGTCGGGGTGGGGGCCGAGGAGCCTGCGACCTCGGGCACAGAAGACACCACTAAAGAAGTGTCATCGGTACTCAGGGGCTGCGTAGGCACCTCGCTGTGAACCGGAGCACCTGTAGCCGGCTTTAGCGTGGTGTCGGTAGAAGTCACGGACCTTGTATGTCGGTCCTTATCTTTGCATCTTTTACTTAAAACTGGAGTCGGAGTATCAGACGACATAATGTAATTAAATTTTTTACTAAAATAGTGTTGGGCGAATTCCGCCCGACGCTCAATAGTGCGTTTGTTGAATCTAGCACAAAAACGACAGGCCGAGACGTCGTGGTCTGGGCCTAAGCAAGGAATGCAGAAGGAATGGAAATCCTTATGCGGTATTTGCTTCCCACATGAAATGCAATTATTAACTTTGTCTGACATCGGTCTGAGGCAAGAAAAGTTTCCCCAATGGGGTACTTAGCTTTCAAGTAGACTTCGGTTGAAAAAATATTCGTAATCTCAGGAGCTGGCCGACAGGCACTTGCCAACTGCTTCTGCTTCGGGCACCGCGCGGCAAGAAAGACTGAAGAAAATGGCATTGGCTGGTTCTTTTATACCCCTGCCGCACTGACGTCAGGGAAGAGGTGACGACAACCGAGGACGGACCTAGACTTTGGAATTCGGCCGACCGAGGACCCGCCTGACGGCAGGATAACCCATCTGTTATGACTGCAGCTGTATGCACGATGAACATCTGTGAGTTGCCACTTATATTCTTGACATAGCTAAAGAAGGCTTTGTGGTTCTCTTTCGAATCCTTGGCTGTTTTCATTGGAAGTTAGCCCTGGATGATTTTATAAGGGACCTTAGTCGCTTACGGATACTAATCAGGGATGTCTTTCCTTCTTGGGATTTGCTTTTTTTCTGAACTAGTTTCCTCCTTTTATTGTCTAACCTGTTTATGGCAGAGGTCCACCAGACTGGTTTCCTTCTGTTAGGGAAGTGAGTCTTGGTTTTGCTACGGATGGCACGATCCATGCATCCTTGTAGGTGCTCAGAGTGCATTTGTAAAGGATTCTGCATCTTGGGCAGCGTTATCCTTTAACGTGGGCGTTGTGAAACTTAACTTACCACCTCTGTCTTAAGTAAGGTGAAGTTTGCTTTAGAAAAGTTTTTCGCTGAGGTTTCCTTGGTTGGGGGTGGTGGTGAGGTGTAGACATCCAGAGTGATTAGTTTATGGTCTGATCTAACCAGTGACAGGTTGACCTACAGTGCAGAACACCTGTCGCCCATGTTGGTGATGACCAGGTCCAATATGTTTTCACCTCTGGTAGGGGAGTTTACCTGCTGATTCAGGGCGTTTGAGTTGATAAATTCCAGGAAGGCTGAGCCTGGGAGTTTGTACTCAAGTAGTTTTCCCAGTTAATGGTATGACAATTGAAATTGCCCAATATCAGGGAGCCTGATGTTAGTTGCACATGGATGATATCAGAGCTATCATGCTGTGCCACTAACCTGGAGGTGTAGGTATCCTTGATGAATATGGATACACCCCCTCCTTTTGTGTTTCGGTCCATGTTCTGTGGCTGAAATGTGTGGTATGAGTTGTAGCCCGGAACTGCTGGAGTGCTCTCTGGAGCCTTGAACGAGGTTTCAGTTACTACACAGATGTTGACGTTCTCCATACGGAGGAGTGCTTCGAGCGCATGCATTCTGAGATTTAAACTCTGGGCGCTGAGTAGCATAACCCTAGCATAACCCTCATTTTTTTTATTTGTGCTGTTTATGGAGGTGGGTTTGACTTTTGAGCCTTGCCTAAAAAAGGCACTATGGGGGCAGCAAGAGCCTTGGCCAGTATTTGAAAGCCTAGGGTTGACAGGTGCAAACCGTCTCTTCCGAAGCAAAGCGGCTTGTCGAACATGTCATCCCACACTGGATCCCCTTTGAATGACACCAGAAGCTTAGCCAATTGTTTAAATTGATCATTTTTTCTTTAAACTGAGGTATCATTCTTGGTGAGGGCAGGATGCTGGTCAGGGTCATACCGGCCTGGGCTACATGATCAGAGAGCTCTTCCAGGTCTCTTTTCATGTAGTCCAGGGAGGTACGTCTCAGGTCATTCACACCAACATAAACAATGATAGTCGTATTTGTACTTGTTCTGGAGTGACCCGAGTGCTTGCATTATGTGGCGGATTCTGGCTCCTGACAGGCAGCTAACAGTAACCTTCTTGTCTAGCCTGGTGAGTGGGACGTCAGTGTGCCCGACTATAGAGTCACCTATTTAGTGTGTTAAGTATGTTATTTCGCCTTAAGGGTTGTGATTGTGCGGTACACTGATTTTGTGTTTTATGTGTTGTCTGGTTTGTGAGGGGAGGTGCAGATTTTTTGGGTGTCTGCTTTGGAGATCTCGGATGCTTTTGCAGGTTTTTATCTAGAGCTTCCGAGTATGATTTAGTGTATTTATGTATATTTTTTGCCAGTGCTGGTTTAGTAGGTCTATGTGAGGTTGGAGGTGTGGTGGAAGTGTTATCCTTCTACTCATGACTGTCTGTTCCAATCTTAGGTGGAGAAACCTTGGTCTCTAGTTTGGCTGTATAATTGCATCTCTCGCATATATTGTTGTTTTGTGGTAGGAGGAGAGGGTTGTCTGTGTACGTGAGGCAGTTGCAACATTGCTTCAGGATACCCAGTTTCACCAGCTGTCTGGAGAGTACACCTGAAGTTGTCCTTTGGTCATGCCTGAATAGTAGGGTGAGCTGCTCAGTCGCTTGGTTGGTGAGGGGTGGAAAAAGAGCCTTGACCTGCTGGGCAATCAAGTGTCGGGGTATATAAGTGCTTGCTATTAGGTCTGAGCAAGTGCTGGACTGTAGGATGCTTTTTGAGTGCTTAGGTTGACAGACTAGTTTCAAGGGAAAAACTGAAGAGGAGACTTAGTGGAGCCGGGAATAATTTAACCGTAGCTAACCGGTGCTGCCCGGTGTGCAAAGCCACGCAAACGCGGTTTTAAACCACTAACTTCTGGGCTGGAACCATTCCTCCAGGGACAGATGGCTGCTCAAAGTTCCCCTCTCTCACAGGTGAACAGAGAAACTTCCCTCTATCCAAGTAAGGTTTGGGCAACTCAGAAATTGTAACAGCCCTGAATTCAACACTAGCCTGAAAACTGGACTATGCTAGCTTAGAAGGGTGGGAAACTAGGAATGTTTTTGTTTTGTTTTGAAAAGATAAGGCAAAAACAATAAAAACTACACTTAAAACATCTTTAAACAACTACAAGCGATCGGAAAAGGCTATCGTACTTTAGTGTGTAGCCTACAACAGTTAAATTATTTAAACAAAAAAACACTAAAAATGCAGGCAGTCAAATAAGTACAATATGTGAAAAAATATACACACACACACACATATACATATACATATACATATACATATACATATATATACACATACACACACACACACACATATACATATATACATACATACACACACACATATATATATATACATATATATATATACATATATATATATATATATATATATATATATATATCCCCGGGCCTCCGCTGAAAACAGGATCTGTGGAACCTAGTCGGACTTTCCCGGTCAACAAATGTTAAAATATATATATATATATATATATATATATATATATATATATATATATATATATATATACACACACACACGGAGTACCTGAAGGAAACCCAAGCGAACGCAGGGAGAACATGCAAACTCCACACAGAAGGCACCCCAGCCGAGAATTGAACCGGAGAACCTCTTGCTGTCAGGCGACAGCATTAACCGCATATATATATATATATATAAAAAATGTCATGCATCTATTGTGTTTATCCCCAGGCAGAGACTGAAATAGGGCCAGTGGGATCAGTACTCTATCCCGGTTAAATTCAAAATAAATATATCAAGGGGATGATACCATGAGATGACCATAGAAACAGGATATAAATGGAGAGAAAAAAGGGTTACTAACCTTTATTTAAACAAAGATGTAGAAATTACAGTTGTGCAGCTAATGTACCATGACAACAGATGTTCTAATAGAGCACTGTTGCAATATTCCTCACAGAAGGGACTTGTATGCCAGGATACCTGTACGTCCACCTGTTCGGCTACTCTGTAAAGCTAAGGCTCCTTTCTCATGCACAATATGTATATTCTTAGCACAAGTGGAGTTGCAGATGTGTCAAAACTAAAGAGCTTTTTTGCCCCTGAAAAGGTAGGCAGAGGCCTACAATAATAGTAATACTGATTTGTTAACCAGGAAGGCCCATTGGACACACTGACACTTTTCAGGGGCAACCTGGGAGAGATGTCTGGTTAAAGCGATTTGCTCAGGGTCACACGTTAGGCAAACGAAGGCTGAGGGAATCAAATCCTGTACAAAATACAGTTCACAGCCTTAACCATGTGTGTCAACTGCCTGATTATGCAAAAGTCATACTAAACAAAAAAAGAGGAAATAGATAAAACAGAGAATGGATACCCTACTCTGGCCAAGAAAGAGACAATTCACATGAACAGAAGGAGGGTATATGGACTAAAACAGTAATATGTTTAAACATCTACTATTATAGTATGCTACCCATACATACTTGTTATGTTCTCGGTGGCGCAGTGGTTAGGGTTGTCACCTCACAGCAAGAAGTTATCTGGTTCAATTTTCAGCTGGGGTGCCTTCTGTGTGGAGTCTGCAAGTCCTCCTTGTGTTCGTGCGAACTTGCTCCGGTTTCTTCTCACATTCCAAAGAAATGCTTCTGGAGCATTTCTCCCTGGGCCTCCTCTGAAAATGAGCTCCGTCCCAGTCAGACTTTCCCAGTAAAAAAGTTAATGTACTCACCATAATGTTCCATCGGAGTTGTTGATTTCCATCTTCAATGTGTAGGTGCAGATCAGATTCTCGGATCTAATTCTGCCATCTACTAAAGCTCTAGGATCTGAACTCTGAGCTCCTCCCAAACCCGTAATGCCCTGCACTCCCCTCATGCCCTCAAGATCATGGTTACTGCTGTCAAACATGCAATGTCTCCAAACATATTATTTTTCAAGATATATATATATATATATATAAATAAGAGAGAGTGTAAGGAAAACTTCAGGAGCTCAAACAGGTAAAAATAAACGAGCGCTGTCAGCCTATCCGCCACATCCTAATTCACATACAAGGGTGAGTGAAGGACAGAAGGTTGAAGATGAATGAAGTCAACAAAAAACTCAGATGAAACATTATGGTGAGTACATAACTTCATCTGAAGTAGTTGACTTCATTTAATCTTCAATCTGTGGGACAGAGTCCCCAGCTACTGTAATCTTGGGAGGCCTTCATGGAAGGATATTCCAGAGCACCACGGTACCAAAGGATGCTCTGTTTTTGCAAATAAAAGTCCAATTTGTAATGAGATGTAAAGGTATGAGAATTTGCCCAAGTGGCAGCTGCACAGATACCATCAATGGGAACTTTAACCAAAAGGCAGAGGACAAGGACACAGACCTAGTAGATTGGGTCTTAATTTGAAAAGGTAAGGAAAGTCCTTTGGAAGAATAAACAAGAGAAATATGGTTGGAGACCCAGTTGGCCAATGTGACCTTGGAGATGGCTATTCATATCCTTTTCAAAGACAAATTTGGGTAAACCTATCAGACTTTCTGAAATGTTTTGTTCTGTCTAAAGAAAAATGCAACTGTATGTACATCCAGCATATGAAGTTTATAATTCTCCCTTTTGAAAGTTGAGGAAAAAAACTGGAAGACTGCTGACCCTGACTGAGGCAGGCTTCAGATGCAACCTTGGGCAAGAAAGGATTAGTACGCACAGTAACTCTGTCTTTGTGAAAAATCAAATACAGTGGCTTGGATGATAAGGCTTGGAGTTCAGACACCCTCTTAGTTGAGGTGATGGCCACTAAGAAAGGGGATTTCCACGATTAAGTACTTCAGTTTAAAACTTTCACTGAAGGCTCAAAGGGTGGAGCAACAAAAGCTTGCAAATCATGGTGAGATCCCAAGGGGAAGTGGGATTTTTGATTGGTGGGAGAAGCGAAAGGTACCTTTCAGAAAGGAATTGCACAATTTAGATGATGCCAAAGAAGAGGAGTTTCCCCAATGTGAAAGTTGGAAATGGCTGCCAAAGGAACCTTCACAGTGGAGAAACTAGCGCCATTTTCGAAAACAGAGGCCAAGCAGTCCAGGTTGGCAGGAAGACGCGCCATAAATGGGTCTAAATGGTGCTGATGGGCCAAAATTGAAAACCTCTTGCTATTATATATTTCCTGGTAGAAAGTTTATGTGCTGTAATCAAGATCTGTTTCACTGAAAGCCCGGGAGGTCTACCATCAGTGAAATTGGAGCAAGTGGTCAGTTTCAGGCTTGAGAGATCTGAGTGGCTCCTGATGGTAAGACAAAAATTCTGGAATGGGATTCCCAAGTCCACTGTGGACAAATCAAATGAGACCAGAGGGATGGACATCAAAATTGCCAAGGCCAAAAGGGAGCAATGAGGGTTACTTTGCACTTCAACCTCTGAGCTTTCTGCAGAAACCTGGAGATGAGAGGAAGAGGGGGATAAGCATAAAGCAGACCAGGGGTTCAAGCATGGACTAGAGCGTCTTTTGGTGACCGTCCCTGAAGAGGGATCAGGGGGAAGAACTCGCAGCATTTTGTGTTGGAAGGAGAGGTGAAGAGATTGCAGCAAAGCCGACTACATTTCTGGAATATCATGTTTGTCATTGAAGTACTGAGAGACCACTTGTGAGGTTCTGCTGAACTTGTCTGCCAGGATGTTTGACTTCCTGGAATGTGCGTTGCCACTAGAAAGCGGTTGAAGATAATCACCCACTACCACAACCTCATGGCTTCTCGACACAATGGGCGAGACTTGGTTCCTCCATGTTTGTTGATATAACAAACTGACATGTTTGTTGGAATTGCAATGGTTTCGGCAGGAAGAGAGGAATGAAGGGCTTACAACATCAGAAGCACTGCTCTCATCTCCAGGACATTTATATACAAATTGACCTCTAGATGGGACCACATGCCTTGGACCATTTGACGCAGATAATGCCCCGCTCACCCAAACTGGGAAGCGTCCGTGGTTACTGTGGTGCCCGGTGGAGGGGGGGGGGGGGTGAAGGGTCGACCTTGCTGGAGAACATCTGATTGGAGCCACCAGAGAAGAGATTCCCTATGTACTTGAGATTACTGTCGTACCCAAGTCATCCAATCAAGTTAAGACCAATGGAGTGGAAGAATCCACTGAAGAACTCTCATATGAAGGCATGCTATGGAACCCAGAGCAGTGAGAACAAGACCTGCCGGGGGAGTAGGAATACCCAAGATCTTTCTAATGTGGAGTCTTAAGGTGGAGATCCTGTCTGGAGAAAGGATAGCTAAGCAATGTGTTGTCTCCAGACGGGCTCCAATGAAGTCTATCAGTTGGACTTGAAGCAGCAACTTCTTCAGGTTGATAGAGATGCCAAAATTTGAGGCTAGCTGAACGAAATAGTCCATGGCTTGGGATGAATCAATGGCTCCTCACTGCTCCCAGCAGGCAATCATCCAGGTAGGGAAACACATGGGAATCCTTGCAGTCTCAAGTGAGCTGCCACTACTGCCATGCATTTGGTAAACACCCTAGGGGGTGTGATAAGACCAAAGGGGAGTACTCTGAACTGGCAATGACTGGCTCCCAGCAGAGAGTGGAGTAACCTCCTGAAGCGCCTGCTCATCTTGATGTGATGGGATGAGTCCTGGAGATCTACACAGCACATCCAGTCATCCTTCTGCAGGAAGAGCAGAATGAACTGGACTGAATAGTGATCATTCTGAACTTTGATTTGGGTACCGATTTGTTGAGGATGGTGAGATCCAAAATGAGTCCGAGGTCCCACTGTCCTTTTGGGCACTAAAAAGAATCTGGAGTAGATGCCTGATCCAAACTGGTCTTGGGGGGACACTCTGGATGACTCTCTGTGAGCAGCTTTGAAATCTCCAAGGCTGCAGCCTCCCTCTGACTGGCTGGAACACTGGGGAGGTTCCTGTTTGGGGATTGATTCTGGAAAAAGGGTATGGAATAGCCTCTAGATAAGATTATTTATCACCCAACAACCATTCATGATGGCTTCCCAGGCTGTTTGGTGTAAAGATAAATGTCCCCCGACTGCCTCCACAGAAGAGCAAATCAGGCAATCCTTCAGGATCTCCCCTCTGCCCAGTGGGCGGCATCCGCCACTGGCACCATTTCCACCCGTCTCTGGAAAAAAAAAATCTCCCTGTGAATCCTGAAAAGGACCTTGAAATGTTTAAAACCGTAGCTTTTTACATTCACCCTGGTTCCTGGAAAAGGGTCGTTATGGTGTAGCAAAGCAAATTACAACAGCATACAAGTTCTTTCCATCATTTCCACTTTGGGAGACCATGTCTCTAATAGTCACACCAAACAACGATGATCCATCGAAAGGGGCAGTAGTGAAGGACACCTTGAAAGGTTGAGAAATCACGCAGCCGCATCCAGGCGTGGCACTTGATAGCAATGCCCGACCCGCCTGACCTTAAGGTACCTTCTGCAGCGTGAAAATTAGCCTCATGTACGTGCTGGATATGGACTGCAGGGCGGCCACTCTGGAGGAGAAGGTCTTTTGTTCATCAACAGAGACAGAGCCTGAAGCAGAACTAGAGAGTTCCTTGACTAAGTCCCTCTGTAGTCTGGTTACATGTGCCAAATAATTCGGCTCTCGCACTGCGAAAGTCACTGAAGCGTACACCCACTTACCAAATCTGTCCAAAGCCCTAGACTCACTGTTAGGGGGATGGACAGTGGAGCTCTGTTGAGCCAGCTCCTCCTTGGTGGCTGCTGCAACCATGGGATCGACAGACATATCCTTAGTCCAATGAAGTCTGTCTGGAGGGGTGCTCAGGATTTTGTGGGGGCGCTTAGGAATGGGTTTCCACAGTGTCTGGCTCCTTCCACAACCTGCGGGAAACAAGGTCGATAAGGGGATCTGCAGGAAAGGACACCCAAGCAGTAGATGGGCCTGACCCAAAAGCTTTCAGAAACACAGATTCCTCCGGGTTAATGTTTTGGGCAGACCAGCCACCTTTTTGGCAAGAATTTCTATGGTGACCTAGGGAACCCTTCCCCTTCATCGATATCAGTGTCCTCAGTCAGGGATTCTAATGGGTGTCCAACTGCCTACTTTTGCACTGATTCTTACAAGGGACCTCCTCAGTGGGGTGCTCTGGGGAGGTGTTGGAAGACTTTGGATGTTCCAAAAGGGAAACAGTGTGAAGTCTTTCTGGGTAGGCTGTCCCAGAGGTGAAAGAACAGATGTCTCAGGCACAAGATCTGCTGAGGAAGGACAAAGCACCGAAGCAGGGAGAGTCAATGCTCTTCTGAGTGCACAGAGAACCCTTTCCAAACACTTCAAATGCAGAGGGAGAGCAAGAAACTGAGGGCAATACTCTCGGAGCTAATGCTGTTGAGGGAGAAGCCCTAGGAATTCGCACCACCCCCAAATCCAAGTGTGGAGTCTGAGCAGAGTTGTTAAGCGCCTATGCCCGGAGGGGAAGCGACCGCTCTAATAATTTTGCAGCGGACATCGGCGCCTCGGACTCAACACCGAACCTACAGCCTTGAGAACTGCTCTGCTCCGAAACTGTGGCAGTTGGGGCAGTCAGGGAAGCTGTTGGAATTGAGGAACTCATACCTGTCGGAGCCCATGTCTCAACTCCAAGGATCTTTGGGCCCGATAACTCCGAACCAGAGGGTCGGATTGGAGAAGGTGTTACTGGAGCAAAGGCATGTTGATGGCCCACAGATCCTGAGGGGGAAGAGCAGGCAAGACCCCCAGATGGATTTGTTCCTGGAGAAACTTCATCAGCATCCTCTTCACCTCTGCTTCAGAGAGGCTATGGAAAGACCTGGTGGATGACGCAACAGATAGAGGTCGAGAGAGACCGGCCTGAAAGATGAAAGGATTGGAGATTCTGATCTCAAGGTAACCGGCTCTGGTGAAAAACTTTGATTCTGGCGCTGAGGGGAAGTCTATTACAACTGAAGCCCAGTCAGTCTAATCCAAAGATTTTGATAGTGTCTAAGGCAGTTCACCTGCTCAAAGAGCCCTTTCTTGTAACTGTTTGTGCTTTTTATGCTTCTTGGAGTGGGGCTGAGCCCATGAAGTTGAAGGCAAAGCAAAGCAGAGGCAGTAGATGGCAACAGGCCTTTTAAAATTAGTTTGCTCCTCCGGTTTGTTAAAGCCCGTTGGCTGAAGCCAGCACAGATGGAGCCTAGATGCGACGGCCCTAGACATACCTCACACTCAGTCTGGGTATCCGAAAGCAAGACTTTGTGTCCACAACTGACATTTCTTGAAAAAGGCCAGTTTTGATTCTGCCATAATGAAAACCGGTTTCTTTAACATACAGTAAACTGCAGAAAAAGATTTTTTTTTTTTTTTTAAAGGAACAGAGAAAGAGAAAAGTGAAAAGGGCGCCAAGTCTACAACTACAGTTGGAAAAGGGTAGGGAAACATAAGGTCTAAAACCCCAGAACAAGGCGAAATCTTTACGTAAATTAGAAGGGAAAGCTGTAACACAGAAGATGAAATTATTAGAAGAAAAAAAAGTTTTTAATTCTTCACTCACGAGAAAGTACAGTTTTGTACCTACCATAAATGTAGATGTTAGAGTGCTAATACAGCTGCAGTCATACAGATGGGTTCTCCTGCCGTCAGGCGGGTCCTCGGTCGGCCGAATTCCAAAGTCAAGGTCCGGCGTCGGTTGTCGTCGCTTCTTCCCCCGACGTCAGTGCGACAGGGGTATAAAAGAACCAGCCGACGCCATTTTCTTCAGTCTTTCTTGCCCCAGATGTCAGGTGCCCCCAGAAGGAAGGCAATACATAAAATAATGTAATAATGCAATGCAATATAATCAAAAAACAGTAGTTGCAAGCAAATACACCATAAAAGAATACCCCTAGAGGGGAAGGTGGGAGGGAAACCTGGACTGCAGCTGTATTAGCACTCGAACATCTACATTTATGGTAGGTACAAAACTGTACTATGTTCATCGTGCATACAGCTGCAGTCATAACAGATGGGTAGAATCCCAAAGCTAAGAAAGGGGTGGTAGGCACTAGGTGGAGCTAGGAGGAGCCAAAATGCCCTGCAAGACTGCAGTGGCAAAGCCTGCTCTAGACTTGGAGTATAATGGTAGGTTGTAGTGCTTAGAGAAGGTATGCACAGAACTCCAAGTGGCTGCTTCTAAAATATCCTTGGTAGGAACTCCTCTGAGGAAGGCTGCAGAGGTGGCTGTGGCCCTGGTGGAATGAGTTCTAATGCCTGTAGGTACACTTTTGCCATGAAAGGAATAGCAAAAGCGTATGCAGTGGGCTATCCATTTTGAGATTGTCTGTTTGAATATTGACTTTCCTTGAGCTCCTACCGCATAGGCCACAAACAGCTGTTCTGATTTTCTGAAAGGCTTTCTTCTGTCCAAATAATAATGCAGTTGTCTGTGGATGTCCAAAGAATGCAGTAATCTCTCCCCTTTGTTTTGAGGATTAGGATAAAAAGTAGGTAAATGTATGGCCTGATTTAAAGCTACCCTGGATACCACTTTAGGCATAAAGGACGGGTTGGTACGTAATGAAACTCTGTCCTGATGGAAGATGATGAAAGGCTGGACAGCCATAAGAGCCTGTAGTTCTGAAACTCTACGAGCTGAAGTGATAGCCAGAAGGAAAGCTGTTTTCCAGGACAAATATTGTAAATCTGATGAGGCAGCTGGTTCAAAAGGGGGCAACGTCAGTTTTTCCAGAATGAAATTAAGATCCCAAGCAGGTATTGGTTGTTTTCTTGGAGGTCTTAAATTCTTAGCCCCTCTGAGGAACTGTCTTAATAGAGGGTGAGAGAATAAAGGTGGATCAGGGTTGTATTCTGCAGAAATGGCTGAGGCATGGATTTTGATGGAGGAGAACGAAAGTCCACTGCTTAGCAGTTCGGCCAAATATTGTAGGTAGATTCAGTTTTCCAGGGCACTGGCCCTTTTTCTCATTCCAAACACAAAAATGTTTCCATTTTGCAGAGTAAGCTTTTCTAGTTGATGGCCTTCTGGCCTCCAAAATGACATCCTGCACCTCCTTGGAGAGCAGGGCCTGCTGTGATGCTAAGGAATCTTCAATGCGGCTAGATTGAGTGTCTTCAGCTGACTGTGAAGAGTTTTGAAGCTGTGCTGAGTCAGAAGAAGAGGCATTAGAGGCAGGGTCCATGGTGGGGAATGCGTCGGCCTCCTTAATAGTGGGTACCAGTGTTGCCTTGGCCAGTCCGGAGCAATGAGGATCATCTTTGGTCCGTCTGCTCTGGTCTTCAATAGGACTTTGGGCAGCAGAGGAAGAGGTGGGAAGGCATAAACTGTCATTGATGTCCAACTGAAAGAGGCAGCGTCCACTCTCCAGGCCTTTGGATGGAAGATCCTTGAGCAGAATTTTGTCAATTGATGATTTTTGTGGGAGGCAAAGAGATCTATGTCTGGCCTTCCCCATTCTTGGATTATTTCTGTAAAAACTTTTGGATGCAACTTCCATTCGTGTGGATCTGTCATATTCCTGCTTAGGTAGTCTGCCAGCATGTTTTCCTTGCCTGGCAAGTACTGTGCTTGTAGCTCCATTTGTAAGTCCATGGCCATGTTCCAAAGTGACATGGCCAGTCTGCATAGGGGATAAGAATGTGTTCCTCCCTGCTTGTTTATGTACCACATAACTGTGGTGTTGTCTGTTCTTATCAATAGCTGACCTGGTTGTAGAAGGTCCTTGAAGGCTGTAATAGCATTTATCACTGCTAGCATTTCTTTTTGATTGATGTGAAGGTGCTTTTCTTTTTGGGTCCATTTGCCCTGAATGCACCGGTCTGTCATGTGCGCCTCCCAGGCGTAGTCCGAGGCGTCTGTTGTGATGACTTGATTTGCTTGAGGCTTGCTGAATGGAAGACCTGTGTTTGTTTGGCATGCTTGAGCCCACCACAGAAATTTCTTTTGCAGACATGGAATTAGTGGTATCTGTTTCCAAACTGTGGCTGTGTTGAGACCATATTTTTTTTAGGTACCACTGTAGTTTTCTCATATGCAGCTTTGCACATGGGATTAGTAAGATGCAAGATGCCATGAATCCCAGAGCCTGCAGGATTTTCCTTGCAGTCAGCCTGCTGCAATTTGCCAGTGTTCTGAAATATTGAATTAGTTGCACCTGCTTCTCTGGTGTGAGGTAGGCCATCTGGGTGTTTGTGTCCAAATTGGCACCCAGGAAAATTATCTTCCGAGAGGGTATTAGTCTTGATTTCTCTTTGTTGACTGTGTATCCTAGAGAGTCTAATAACATTATTACATAAGCCAGATGTTTCAGAAGAATGTGCTTGCTGTCCTCTTGGATCAGGCAGTCGTCCAAATAAGAGTATATTTGTATCCCTTGAAGTCTGCAGTAGGCAATTACTGATGCCAGGCATTTCGTGAATACTCTGGGCGCAGTAGATAAACCAAAGGGCAATGCAGAGAATTGATAATGTATTGAACCTGCAAGAAATCTGAGGTATCTTCTGCAATTTTGTCTGATTGGGACATGCAGGTATGCCTCCTTGAGGTCCAATGTTACCAGCCAAGACTCCTTGCCCAGCATGGGAAGTAGTTGCTGTAGAGTGAGCATCTTGAATTTTGGTACGAGTAGGAATGTGTTTAGGATGGAAAGATCCAAAATAGGTCTCCAATCTTTGCCCTTCCTTGGCACCAGAAATAGCCTGGAATAAAAACCTTGGCCTTGTTCATGTGTAGGTACCTCTTGAATAGCTTTCATGTTTATAAGATCTGAAATTTGCTTTTGTGCCTCTGTCCTTTGATTGTGTGGCAGGTTTGGCATGCCTTTCATTTTTGGAAGGGTATGAAAATGGAATTTGTAGCCTCTGTTTATAATGTTCAGGATCCATTTGTCCTCTGTGACAATATGCCAATTTTTTGAGAATAGTGCCAGCTTTCCTCCTAAGGGTGCTGCCATTTGAGACCTGGTTGGCCTGCAAAGGGGAAAGTCATTGGTTTTGCTTTCTGAAAGATTGCGAGTTGTCCTCACCACCTCTTTGTGTAGGAGCTTGCCATTGTCTGCCTCTGTACGAGCCTTGTGTTTGACCTCTGCCCCTCGGGCGCCTGTATCTGCCTCTTTGGGGTCTGTCTGTGGCAGGAAAGGACCAGTTTTTGGAAGGCCAATTTCTACTAAAACGTGGGGGTTGAACCTGCAGAAATTCTTTCACAGTTTGCATTGATTTAGCCTTTTCCTCCATTTTCCGTAATACTTCCTCAGCATTTGCCCCAAATAGTACATCCTTTTGAAGAGGGGCGTCTAGTAATTTAGCTTTGACATGATTGGGCAAGGCTTGTTCCTTGAACCAAGCATGCCTACGTATGACTGAGCCTGTAACAGCAGCTCTACATGAGGCCTCTAGAGCATCAAAACCACATTGTAAGGTATGTTTACCCACTTGTTCTGCACTATGCATCAAATCCTGCAACTCCTTCATGTCTGGTTGTTCAGGTTGTGACATTTTATTTTTCAACTGAGATAACAGAAACTGTTGGTATTTTAGCATATGAAACTGACAGTTTAAGGCCCTCATGGATAAGGTAGCCGAGGTATATACCTTTTTTCCCCCACCTTTCTAAGGATCTAGAATCTCTCTTGGAAGGCAATGGATTTTTGGCAATGGAGGCCTTAACTCCCTTGGGCCCCTGTGAGATGGTTTCTAGGTCAGCAGCATGGCTTTTGTATAGAAATTGGTGTGAGTCAGGAACCCTGTAGTACCCGTCAGGCTTAACTGGAGCTGGAGGGAGAGAGTCCCGGTTAAGGCAGGCCTCCGAGTAAACATCATCTAGGATGTCCAGGACAGGAGGTATAGCCAGAGGCCTGTGCTGGGGTAACAAAAGAAATTCCCTGAGCCTTTTCTTGGAATCTGAATAATCCTGGCCTTCCCAGTGGAAGTGTTCCCTTAAGGTATGCAGAGTTTCACCAAATGAGTAATCCTCAGGGGGGGATACAGAAGGAATAGATTCCTCTGCATCAGAGTCCTCAAAAGGAGAGTAAGACTGTTCCTGATAACCAGAGTGCTCTGAAATAAAGGAGCCCTGATCAGAGGAGGGGGAATCTTCCTCCACTCTGGGTCTTTTGTCCGGAGGTGGCTGAGAACCTCTGATTAGAGTAATTAAATCCTCAGCCATTTTAAGCATCTGTTTCTTAGGCATGGGGCCTGGAGATGGGCCCTGTGTAGCTGGTCTCTTAGGGTGCATGGTAGCTTTAGACTTGGTGAAAGCCTTGATGGAGAAAGAAGAGGAAGGTCTGAAGACACCTTGAGTGGAGGTGGACCTGTCCACATTCTGTGTTTCAATGCCAAGCGTGGCTTCGGTATCTGTAGTCAGGGTGTGGGCCGAGGAGCCTGCAACCTCGGGTACAGGAGACACCACCAAAGATGTGTCGTCGGTAATTAGGGGCTGCGTAGGCACCTCGCTGAGAACCGGACCACGTGTAGTCGGCTTTGGTGTGGTGTCGGTAGAGGCCGCGGACCTAGAGTGTCGGTCCTTGTCTTTGCGTTTTTTTTAGACAAAACCGGAGTCTGAGTATCCGACGACATAGTATAGTTAAATGCTTTCCCAAAATAATGCTGGGCAAACGCCGCCCGACACTTAATAGTGCGTTTGTTGAATGTAGCACAAAAGCGACAGACCGAGACGTCGTGGTCTGGGCCTAAACAAGGTATACAGAGGGAATGGAAATCCTTATGCGGTATTTGCTTCCCACAAGAATTACAATTATTAACTTTGTCTGACATCGGTCTGAGGCAAGAAAAAGTTTCCCCAACGGGGTACTTAGCTTTTAAGAAGACTTCGGTTCCAAATATTTTGTAATCTCAGGAGCTGGCCGACCGGCACTTGCGAACTGCTTCTGCTTCGGGCACCGCGCGGCAAAAAAGACTGGAGAAAATGGCGTCAGCTAGTTCTTTTATACCCCTGTCGCACTGACGTCAGGGAAGAAGCGATGACAACCGACGCCGGACCTAGGCTTTGGAATTCGGCCGACCGAGGACCCGCCTGACGGCAGGAGAACCCATCTGTTATGACTGCAGCTGTATGCACGATGAACATCCCCAAGGAGCTCAGGAGATGTAATCCCTGTACTAGCAGAGGCACGGCAAACGAGATTTGAGGGGATGAGGGGAGAGCGGGGTATTATGGGTAGGGGAGGAGCTCAGAGTATGGATCCTAGAGCTTTAGTATACAGCTGAGTCGGATCCGATTCTTGGATCTGAACCCACAGGGTGAAGCCTGAATGAAGTCAACAACTTCAGATCAAATGTTCATAGGTTCATACTAGGCTATCTGCCCCTAGGGCATTTATAAGCCTAGCCAGAGGGTGTGTGGCTTTCGCCACCCCTTGGAATGAGAATACTATGCCCATTTAGGGTTTAGTTTACTGTGCCTCTGTCTAGTAGTGACACAGAGATGACCCCCGGGATAAACCTACGATCTCCCATCCACTCGTCAAGGTTTCTCTTGAAGAGAGTCAGTGAGGGGCTCTGCCTAACATGGACTGGGATTCTGTTCCAGAGTGTAGGGAGCCTCTGGGTTATGAATCTGTCCCTCCAGCACGTCCTATTTATTTCTGTGTTGAGGTTCAAATCTCTCGCTCTCGTGGCTCTGGTGGATTTGGATTTTCTGAGGTAGAGCATGTCCATTAATTCCAGATTGGACATGGCCTTGTACGTCAGGCATAGATCGCCTCTGAGTAGGCAGTATGCGACTGAATAGAGCTGGAGTTTCTTCAGCCGGGCAGCATATGACATATGCTTGAGACCCCTTATCCTCTTGGTGAGGAACTTTTGGGGTCTTTCCAACTGCTGCAGGTGTCGGGTAAGATGCATCCCAAATGGGGCATTGTACTCCATCATTGGCCTGATAAGAGAAGAGTACAGGGGCACAATGACCTCTCTTGATCTAGATGTGAATCCCTTCATGATAAGGTGGGTAATATAGAAGGTCTTCCTAACCATCTTGGCAATGTGAGTGTCAAATGACAGGTTACTGTCAACTTGGGTCCCTAGGTCCCTGATTACTTCTTCCGTACTTAATGGATTACCACCTATGTGGTAATTTGTGGGTACTTTGTTTTTGTTTTGTTTTTCCCAAAGGGTATGACTATACATTTTTTGGCGTTTAGTTTAAGGCCATGGCTCTGGCACCAGTTATCCGTTTCTATGAGGCCTTTCTGAAGGATGCTTGTGTCCGCAGGAGTATCAATTATGGCGCCCAGTTTGCAGTCATCTGCAAACTTTGTCAGCCACAATCCTCCTACGTTTGCTTGCACCTCAGAAGAATAAATGCCGAACAAGAGGGGTCCCAGGACCGAGCCCTGTGGGACACCGCTTGTGACTGGCTTAGAGTCTGACATGGCTCCAGCAATTCTGACCTTGTGGGTACTGTCCTTGAGCCAGTTTGCAACCCCTCTTATAACATATGGGTTTACATTTAAGCTGGTGAGCTTGTCTATGATGCCTGAGTGGGGTATTGTGTCGAAGGCTTTTGCAAGATCAAGGTAGGCTGTGTGAACTGCCTTACCCTCATCAATGGCCTTAGTGACAGTTTCAAAAAAGTCGACCAGGTTCAAAAGGCAGGATCTGCCCTTGACAAAGCCGAATTGGGTAGGATCCAGTGTCTGTAGGTCCCCAATAAAAAAATAAAGATAAATGGGACAACCTCCCAAAGCTCAAGAGGAGAGGGTAGTAAACCACAGTACAGAATGCCTCTAGAAAAAATATATTGTTTGTAATATTTAGTAAATATGTGTACACAGGGGCAGGTAGCCTCTTCCAAAATGCATTTAGAATCCACATCTTTACAAAATGTTCCAGAGGTGGCAATTGCCTTGGCAGAATAGGCCTCTACAGTCTTGGAATGATTTTAGTCAAAGCTGGAACAGTACAACTGAATGGAAAAAAAGCCATCAGGAAACAGTTTGTTTAGAAACTGGCGGTCACTTTTCATAAGATACAAAAAGGTTGATGAGGTTTTATCTGGATAAAAAGTACAGTTGTGTACACTTACCATAAATGTAGATGTTGAGTGTATTCACTGTTGCAGTCACTACATTTGGGTAATCTGCTGGCAGGTTGCCCTCAGTCGGCCTGAATAACAGGGTCCTGCATCGGTTGCTGTCTCTTCTTTCATGACGTCAGGTCGTCAGGGGTATAAAACATGCAGCAGACACCATTTTCATCTGTTTTTCTTGCCCCAGATATCAGGTGTTCCCCAGATGGGGAGCAAAAATATATAAAAATAAACTGCATTTTTTGAAACAAACTTTACCTTCAACTAAAAGCAAATACACCACAAAGGCTTTTGAGTAAAGTGAAGGAAAGAAAAGGTATAGAGTAGGGGATGGCGGGTAGGTAACCCGGACTGCAACAGTGAATACACTCGAAAATCTACATTTATGGTAAGTGTACACAACTGTACTATGTTCTTCGTGTTTCACTGTTGTAGTCATTACATTTGGGTAGAATCCCAAAGCTATGGATGGGAGGATGGAACTAAACAGCATTAGGAGCGGCTATAAAAATCTACATTTATGGTAAGTGTACACAACTGTACTATGTTCTTCGTGTTTCACTGTTGTAGTCATTACATTTGGGTAGAATCCCAAAGCTATGGATGGGAGGATGGAACTAAACAGCATTAGGAGCGGCTATAAGGCCCTTCAGGACTGCAGTGGCAAAGCCTGCCCTGGATTTAGAGGAAAGGTACATGATAATGCTTTGTGATGGTATGAATAGAGCTCCAAGTAGCAGCTTCTAGAATGTCTTTGGTTGGGACCCCTCTGAGAAAAGCTGCTGAAGTAGAGGCAGCCCTGGTGGAATGTGATCTGATCCCCTTGGACACCGGTTTACCATGGGGCAAATAGCAGAAATGAATGCAGTGGCTTATCCATTTAGAAATAGTCTGCTTTGATATAGCCTTCCCCTCTGATCCTGCAGCAAATGCTATCAGTAGTTAAACAGGACCAAATCTCTAAGAAAGTCTGAGCAAGTAGAATCTTAGTTGTCTGTGTACATCCAATGAATGCAGAATCAGCCCCCCCTTGTTCTGCAGATTTGGGTAAAATGTTGGCAGGTGAATGGCCTGGTTAAGAGCCACACTGGATACCACCTTAGGCATAAAAGAAGGATTGGTCCCAGAGGGCCACCTTGTCTGGGTAAAAAAAAAAAAAAATGAAAGGCTCTACTGCCATGAGAGCCTGTAGTTCTGAAACCCTTCTTGCTGACGTGACTGTCAAAAGAAAAGATGTCTTCCAAGATAGAAATTTTATATCCGCAGTAGTTGCTGGTTCAAAAGGAGGCATGGTTTGTTTTTCCAGCACAAAATTGAGGTCCCATGCAGGAGTTGGTGCTCTCCTGGGAGGCCTTAAATTTTTGGCCCCTCTGAGATACTGTTTAAGCAGTGGATGAGAAAAGAGGGGAGGCTCTGAGTTGTAATGAGCCGAGATGGCAGAGGCATGGATTTTTATTGAAGAAAAAGATAGGCCCTTGTCAAGCATCTCAGTTAAGTATTGCAAAATCTGAGGAATATTGGGCTTTGCTGGGTCTATTCCTTGTGTTTGGTTCCAAGCACAGAATCACTTCCATTTAATCAGCATAAGATTTTCTAGTACTAGGCCTTCTGGCTTCCAAAATGACATCCATCACAGGTTTACTGAGAGATGTGGTTTGAATAAATTAGTTGATTAGCCATGCTGCAAGATTCAGAGTTTGGAGCAGAGTGTGCAGAATTTGATAGTTCTGCTGAGACAGTAGGTGAGGTGTTTGAGGCAAGTACCACAGAGGAAGGTCTGCCATATTCCTTAGAAGCAGGTACCAATGCTGGCGAGGCCAGTCCAGAGCAATTAGGATCATTTTTGGTTTTTCCTGTCTGACTTTTAGCAAGACCTTGGAGAGTAGAGGCAGAGGGGGAAAGGCATAGACTGATCTGAAGGATAGAGCATCCACTTTCCATGCTTTTTTGTGATGAGTTCTTGTGCAGAATTTGTCCAACAGATAGTTTTGGGGAGAGGCAAATAGATGTCTAGGCTCCCCCATTTCTGTGTTAACATGCTGAAGATTTGTGGATCCAGTTTCCATTCGTGCGAGTCCATAAGATTTCTGCTTAGGTCGCTTGTCAGATTATTTTGCTTTCCTGGCAGGAATGGAGCTTGAAGATGTATTTGGTAAGTCAAGGCTGTGTTCCACAAGACCATGGCTAGTCTGCAAAGGGGGTAGGAATGTGTACCCCCCTGCTTGTTTATGTACCACATAACTGTGGTGTTGTCCCGTCTATCAGTAGTTGTCCTGGATGAAGTAAGTCCTTGAAGGCTGTCAGAGGATTCTGAATAGCTAGCATTTCTTTCTGGTTGATATGCAGATGCATTTGGTTTGGGCTCCATTTGCCCTGAATGCATCTCCCTGCCAGGTGGCCCCCCCAAGCATAATCTAATGCGTCTGTAGTTAGGGTTTGGGTGGCAGGGGGTAGAGTGAATGACAGTCCCTTGTTTTGTTGACATGTCTTTGCCCACCAAAGAAGCTCCTGTTGTAGGCAGGGAATGAGAGGAATCATCGTTTCCAGGCTGTGACAATGTTGACTCCATAAACGTTTTAGGTACCATTGAAGTTCTCATATGCAGTCTCGCATATGGAATTAGTAGAATGCAGGATGCCATGAGCCCCAAAGCCTACAGAATTCATCTTGCAGATAACTGGGTTTTTGTTGCCATTTCTTTGAAGCATGTTGTCAACTGCCTTTGTTTGTCTGGCGTGAGGTAAGCCATCTGGGCAGTTGTATTCAAAATCACAAATGTAGCCAGCAGAAAAGGTGGAAATCAAAAGATTTTAATATAAAAATCACATAACTAGGTAGAGGGTAGTAATCCCAACTACATATAGTATCACAAAGACAGTTCTTTGGTGCATTAAAATCGGTCATTAAGCCCAGGTGGGAACAAAGCCCCTAATTTAATAATCCATTTGCGTTCCTTAAAGTTTAGTAAATCCTGCCATCCTGATTTATCCCTACATTTTCCTACAATGCAATCAATAACAGTAAAATAAAAAGATGCAGTTATGTTTACATACATGTTTATAGAGAGCATTATTAGGAAGCTTATTCCCAATATCACTAAGATGCTCCCCAATCCTGAGACGAAAAGGCCTAGAGGTTTGCCCCACATAGAATGAGGAGCATGTACATGTGACTAAGTAGATGACCCACTCTGTACTACAGTTCGCCCAGAAGTTAATGTTGAAAACTTCTGACGTGTTACAACTACTGAATTCCCTCGTATGTTGAACCTTGTTGCAATACGTACAGTGACCACATGGTATGCAGCCCAACACTGGGCCACCTCTGAGGGTATGTTGAGTGGGAACAATAGAACTAGGTCCCACCCTCTTGTAATGGCTAAAAAGGGAACCCAATGTACATCCTCTCCTAAATAACAGCGAGCATCTGTCACCCAAAAAAGGGTGTAATCTCTCCTCGGCCATAAGGATGTTCCAATGTCTATTGACGATATTCATGAACCCATGTGTACTGCGTCCATATGTGGTCACCAGATGAACCAGAGGATTAGATAAATCTTTTTGTTTGTCCTCGTATTGTAACAAGTGAGTTCTATCTTGATTGGAAGCCCAGTGACAAGCAGTGCTAACAGTACCAGAAGGGTAACCTCTCTCACGAAACCGATGCATTAAATCATCCCTGGTATTTTCAAATGTTTGTTGGCTTGAACAGATTCTTTTGACTCTGAGGAATTGTGATTTAGGGATATTCCGGATGATATGTCGGGGGTGAAAGCTTGTTGCATGTAAAAGGGGGTAGTAATTCGGGAAATTTCCTGAAAACCCGAGTAGCTAGGGTATCAGGATTCCTTCTAACCTCAACATCAAGGAAAACAATTCTCGATTTATGGAAATTTAGTTTAAACTCAATTCCCCATACATTGTCATTGAGATAGCCAATAAACTCATGCAAGCAAGTTTCATCCGACTTCCACACCACCCAACAATCATCCAGACATAACCTCCAAATGTCTAATTCATCAATAAATAAATTCTAAACTAGAGTCATAAATGATAACCTCCTCAATATAAGTCATGAATAGGTCAGCATAAACGGGTGTGAAGGAGGCACCCATTGATGTACCTTTGACCTGCCAAAAACACTGGTCCCGGAAGTAGAATACATTACTAGTAAGAACATATTCAGTCAGGCATACTAAAAAAGTATTAAAGCCTGGTTGGTATAAACCAGATCTTCCCAACCAAAAATCCAAAGCCTGCAAACCTGCCCAGTGGGGAATGTTTGTATTGAGAGAGGTTACATCCAAGGTACACAACAGCCAATGGGGCTCCAATTGCATATCAGAAATAATACCCAAGAATTGAGTTGTGTCCTGAATTCTGGCCTGTAACATGGGTAGTAGTTGTTAAAGATAATGTGTCAAATACTCGGAAAGAGGTTCAGTAATGGAACCCCACCTTGATACTATTGGTCTTCCAGGGGGACATCTGGCATCCTTATGTATTTTGGGTAAAAAGTAAAAATATACTGTTTGCATGGAGATGAAACTAGCAACTGGTGTCTAATCGACTCCGTAATGATGCCCTCTTCCTGAGCCTGCATCAGAAAAGAATAAATTTTTGTCTTAGGACTAGTTGGGTCCAATGGCATAGCCATATAATACTTGTTGTCACCCAATTGTCTTAATGCTTCATTATAGTTGACACAAACCTGAATCACTACCGCCACACCCTTATCTGCTTGTACAATAACCATTTCTTTATTGTTCTTGAGATCCTTTATGCATTGTACCTCCTCTTTAGAAAGGTTGTTATAGGATACCTGAAAATCCCTGAGGTTACAATGTAGATCCTTTAAGACACTGGCCTGAAAAGTGGATACTAAATGTGACATAGGTGGAGTAAAGGTAGATCTTTAAAATCTAAACTCTGGAACTTCCTGAAATGTGTCATTTTCAAAAAACAATTTTAAATTGAGTAAACAACCGAAATTGACCACATCCTGTGTTAAAGTACATTCTGGAACAAAAAAGCTGGGGACAAAATTAAGGCCTTTATTAAGAACTTTCATTTGTAAATATTGGAGAGGTGTACAGATGAGATGTTGTGTACATTCATATAATTGTGAGAGACCTTTCCAAACCTTTCACAGGTTTGGCGTTTTTATGCTTCCTCCCCCCTCATCTGTACCTGAACCCAAAGGGTGCGACAAACTCCTTTTGGGATCAGGTGAGGCATCTGTGTGGTTTGCCCTTCCCTTTAGTATTGGAGGACGTCTCATCCCCAGATGTGTAACTCAATGACTCAGAGCTAAGTTTCAAACTGGATTTGGGTCTTTTTCTCTTGGGGGCTGAAGACTTATTGCTCGGAAGCCTAAAGGTGACATTCCTAGGCATATCAAATGGTTTACCTCCTTCATAGTCCCCTATATCCCTTTGGAACTTTTTCAAATTTTTATCCTTTAATATCTGTTCTAACTTAAGTAATTCTGTTGTTAACTGGTTCACCCTAGAGGTAAAAGACCCACTGGATTCAAATTTGTTAACCTCCATACAAAGTGTTTCTACCTCCTGAATCCCTTGTTTCACAGCCCGTTCATAAAAGCCAGCTAATGCATCCACAAAGCCCAAGGACGCAAACTGTTGAATCTGTGTCCACTCATCTGTTAATTGTTCATCAATATTATGTACCAAGGGCTGTACCTTCACACTCAAACCTCGTGGTGTAATCTTTTTGAATCGGTAAGCTTTGAACAGGCGTAAATGCCAAACATTGGTCCGAAGACCCTTCATACTTTTACCCAACTTAAAGAACATGGATTCACATTGTTTATCCGGGTCTTGGGTCACCCCTGAAGAAGGATTGTCCTCAGATAAACCAAAGCCAAAAATGGCCAAATCATTCATGTCCAAGGCTAAGCCTTTCATAAGTGGAGTCAAAGCCATGTTGCAAAAATGTGTAGAAAATCAAATGAGCAATATTAATGGATTAGTCAACTTTGCAAACAGCAGGAATAAGACAAAAATCCTCTATCCAAAACCAGCCGTTTAGACAGATATGTATATATAGAGCCAAGACATGAAAACTGATTCAATATAACATTTGTGTTGTATTCAAGCTTGCACCCAGGAATGTAATTATTTGAGAGGGTACCAGTTGTGATTTCTTTTCGTTTATGCTGTACCCTAGGCATGCTAGAAGCCTTTTTACAAATGCCAGATGGTGAAGAGTGTCCTTTTCCTCTGCTTGAATGAGGCAATCGTCCAGATAAGGATAAATTTGAATGTTTCTTTGTCTGCAGAATGCAATTACTGGTGCCAGGCACTTTGGCTTATCTACTGCACCCAGGGTCTTTACAAAGGGCAGTGCAGAGAATTGGTAATGCAAAAAACCTGCTTTGAAGCGGAGGTATCTTCTGCATGATTCCCTTATTGGGATATGCAGGTATGCCTCAAGTCCAGAGTTATTAACCAAGCATGCTTGCCTAGCATAGGCAGTAGCTGTTGTAAAGTCAGCATTTTGAATTCTGGAATGTCCAGGAACGTGTTCAGAATCGATAAGTACAGTATTGGACGCCATGAATTGTCCTTTCTGGTACCAGGAAAAGTCTTGAATAAAATCCTTGTCCTTTTTCCTTTTCTGGTACCGGTTGAATAGCCCCCATATCCAAGAGGGACATGACTTGTTTCTGGGCCTCTGCCCACTGGTTGTGGCAGATCCGGCCATCTGTTTGGAATTGGCAAAGTACAGAAATGAAATCTGTACCCCTGGGATACCATGTTTAATACCCACTTGTCCTGGGTAATTAACTGCCAATTTTGAGCATGAAGTGCTAATCCCCCCCCCCCCCCCCAAGGGGGCTGCCAAAAGATAAGTGCTTGGAGATGGTAGAAGAAAGTCATTGAGACTGCTTACTGTAGGGTTGTGCTTTGTTTCCTCCAGATTTGGAGGTGGAAGCAACCCATTGTTTTGACCTGTAAAAACCCTGTGATTGACATCTGGAGCCTTTTGAGCGCCTGGGTTGCCCTGAGTGGCTCTGTTGGACACAGGAGAGGACCAATTTTTAGTAGGCCAGTGCCTACTGAACCTGGGTGGCTGCACGTGCAAGAAATCTTTTACAGTTTGCATAGATTTAGCTTGGTCTTCCATTTTCTTTAAAACCTCTTCTGCCTTATTACCAAACAGAGTATCATGCTGCAAAGGGGCGTCCAACAATTTAGCTTTAACATGATCAGGCAGATTTTGCTCCTTGAGCCTGGCATGCCTTCTAATCACAGATCCAATAACGGCGGCCCTACAAGGAGGCCTCCAAGGAATCAAAACCATATTGCAAAGTATGCTTTCCAACCTGTTCTGCTGAATGCAATAAATCCTGTAACTCTATTTTCCACACAATCAGAGATCAACATCATTTTCTGTTTCAGTAAACCCATAACATGTTGTTGATATTTAAGCATATGAAACTGGCAGTTTAAAGCCCTGATTGCCAAGGTTGCAGACATATAAATCTTCTTACCCCCATCTATCCAGCGCCCTGGAATCTCTATCACAAGGGGTAGGATTTTTGGCAGTAGAAGCCTCAACACCCTTGGGACCCTGAGAAATAGTCTCAGGATCAGCAGCTGGATTTTTGAAAAGTAATTTGTGGGAGTCAGGAACCCTGTAATATCTGTCTGGCTTACTAGAAGCCCGAGGCAAGGAATCAGGAGCCATGCCTGATTCCGAGAACACATGAACACATCAACAATGTCTAATACAGGAGGTATAGCCAAAGGCCTATGCTGAGGAAGAAGAAAATCCCTTAGCCTCTTTTTTTGATTCAGAGAAGTCCTGACTCTCCCAGTGAAAATGTTCCCTTAAAGTATGCAAAGTCTCTCTCCAAAAGAGTACTCCTCAGGAGGAAATGCAGATGGGATGGATTGTTTCCCCTTCCTTGAGGTTATTTTGAAAAAAAAAATTCATTTTACCTCCCCTTGTCTGTTCTACTGATTTTCTTGCTCTGTATTCATTATCTAGATAACTGTTGGATAAAGTAGGGTATGTTTACACTAGCAATCTCTTTTCCATGTTTCTTACATCAAGGACTGAGGATTTTCCATCTAGTGGCAGAGGGTGGTAGCCTGATCTGTATAGCTTGGGAAAACACACCACAGTTACCAGCATGTAGCTGTTTTATTGGCCAGAGTACTTATTAATAATCATCTCACTTTTGTGTGTCTTTATAAAGTCTGTACAATTGAGTGGCTCTTCGCTTTGTAGAAATGAGCCAAATTACTTGTATTAAATAATCACACTTCTATAAGCTGTTTAAAATATGCTACTATTATCCTGAATTACTGACTTCCTTTCCTTAAGTTTAAAAAGTTTGTCTGGAGTAACATTTCACTCCAGACACTCTCTCACTGTGCTTTTACATTAGAAGGGCTGAGATTACACATCTAGTGGCAGTAGATTTTGACCTGGTCTATCCAAGCTGGAAAGCACAAAAAAGGGCTTGAAGTGTAGTCGTTTTATTGGCCTTTAGTGCTGGTATAAATTCAGCACATTTGCACTGAGCTGCTCATTGTGCTACTGTACAGATGCAACCATCTAGAAACATTGCTTATTTTCATTATACTGTGAACATTTACTGTGTTATTTAAACTTTAAAGTGCAAAAATCTATAAAGTTTCATTTTCAAACTGCTGTAAAAGCTGCTTTTCTGCACTGAAACACAATCTGTTTAGTGTTTCTAAGTTAGTATTTGGCATCTGTTTGTGGATCTTTGACCCATGGGCTCCAAACCAGTCATTTTTTTCTCATTGCATACAAGAATCGCATTTGCATGAAGCTGCTCTTTGCACAGCAGCAGTTACTGGTGATATGTATACATGCAACCACCAGAAGTTGAAATTTCTCTATACATAAAAACCCACACACAGACACCTCAGAACTTCACCTCAGTCACGAGTTACTCACGGGGCACCTAGTTTGCACAGTGAGCAGCATTTATGCATTTAGTCAGGACTACTTAAGTCTACCTTACCTTATTATAGCACTCAGGACTATCACTGCTCAGACAGCATCTGGTTTGGGTGCTGGGCAGAATCTCTGGTTAGGTTAGCTGCAGATTACACCAAGTGAGAAATCAACTTTCCTTGTCTGGTTGCAAACACCTTCCACTCATTCTTTGCAAGTGCACATTAGGACCTGCGACCATGGATGGGCACTTTCCTGCTACCTCTGCATCCAGCTTGGACATGTGCATGCTGAGGCAATGTAGCACATTACAGTACTGACAACCACTTAATTCTTGAACAGACAAAGCATATGAGGGATGAAGGCATACAGCCACAAAATGCAACAAGCAGGTAGTCAGCGACTAACACACATTACTCACTGCACCCACAAAGGAACACACACAAACCCACTTATGCAGAGGTGCTCACATGTACGTTACTTCAAACCTCCAAGGCCTCTCAAACGCGATCCTCAGAAAATCTGCATGTACACAAACAAGACAATTCCCGTCAAAACACAAAAAAGCCACATCATATTGTGTTTCAACTACCAAGCCCATAAGGCAAAACACTTCACAACTCAATATTCTGATCATAGGAAACACCATTGTGAGATGTACAGATATCACTCTTCCCAGACTGAATAAGGAAAAAAATTACAGTTAGTTGCCTGTCAGAGGCCAGGATCCGCCAGATCACATAAGCACTCAGGCCACTTACTCCCTAAATACCAGCATGACTCACAGTCCATGTAGACATGAATAACTCTAAATATACATCCTTGGATTTTTATGAAGAGACACATTATTTAGCTCTCAGAATGTGCGACAAAGGCAGGTATGAGCCTAGCAGTGAGCAACATTCTACTGTCTCCAAGGACAATGCTATAATACCAGCAGAAAATGACAGACTGGCAAGTGACTTAGCTACTGGTGTCATTACAAAAGGGGTCCAATACTAGTCAGCCTGACAAGACATGGCAGACCAGGCACACTGCTTTGTCAAGGATGGTCTTCACCTGTCACCTCCAGGCTGACATTGGCCAAAACAGTATCCACCCATACAGTGTCATTTTTAAGCACTGCAAAACAGAAATCTTCCAAAATAACAAAAGCTACTCAGGACAAGCTAAAAATGTTACTGATCAATGCTTTGAGTCTCAGCAAGAAATTACACTCCCTAGAAACTCTCCTCACCCTAGAAAATGTATACATCTGTGCAGTTACTGAAACATGGTTCAAAGCCACAAGAAGCACTCCTGCACTGCATGACTATAATCCCTTTCATACATTCTGACCACCCACTGAACATGAATGATCAAAAGCGGAGGTGTATCCTACATAAAGGATAAGCACACCTCAAGCCTAGTCAAACAATATGACATGCTTGAACTACTCCATATCCAACTAACCATGGGAAAAATCCATTACCATATTCTTGCTAGCTACAGGTCTCCTGCCATCAACTAGGAAACTCATACATCATATCTGAGGTTACTAGAATCACTCACCATCATATCTGAGGTTACTAGAATCACTCACCATCTAGCCCAATACCATACACGTAGGTGATTTTAAACTCTAATTGGGAGGCATAACCAACCACTAACATGCACGTGCAAAGATTTGTCGACTTTGTCAATGCAAATGCCATGGTGCAGCTAGTCTGCACCCCCACTAAAGGAGAACAAATACCCTAGATCTGATGCTCATAAATATGGGGCATCATTGCACCCCTCCCAAATAGGATGTCCTCATCAGTAAGATCAGATGACAAAGCGATTTTCCTCGACATAAAATGTAAAACTAGTCCCCCACCTAACCCCAAAAACTTTAAGAACTTCTCACAGGTAAAATTACCCCCTATTAAAGGGATGGCATAGCTAGTTTTCAAGCTCCCCCAAATCCAGGAAACACAAACCTAGTGGTGTACAAAAAAAGCTTTGTATGACCATATAAATAACTGCACAGCAACGGCAGTACCAGACTGAAATAAACCCATGTCAAACTGCAAAAACAAGCCACCCTGGAGGACCCCTGGTATTAACAGGGTGCACAACAGAAGAGAGAAAATTCTGTTGAGTAGTAAGAGGGAATGTACACGACAGATCAAAAAGTCCCTCATTAGTCTAAACAAGAGAATCATGGAACTACTAAAGTCTCTGAAAGCAGACTTTAAGGTAAATATAGCTTCCAAAGCGAAGGATAAATATATAGCATTTTTCAGTTATGTCTGCACTCTTAAGGGCAACACCCAACAAAGTACAGAATTAGTTGTAGATAACATCACCTATAGTCAGCCACAAGATATAGCAAATCTGTTGGCTGACAGATGTCAGATTTCTCCTCCCCATTACCCCAAGTTCTCCCTAACATCACTCCACCATCAATCATCACCAAAGACCAAGTTGCCACGGTGTTCTCTAAAGCTAAAAGCACAGCTTTGACGGGGGCTGATGATATACCAGGCTGTCCAAGTCCATTAGAATCTTTTGAACCACAGCTTCTGGATTGGCTTTGCCTCGATAGAGTGCAGGACAGCAACAGTTATCCCTATGCATAAAAAAAGACCATCTACTGACCTGGGAAATTACAGACCCACAAGTCTGACTAGTCTTACATGCAAGGCCATGGAATAATTATGGACCTGATAAATAACATACGAAACTTCCAAACACTGGATCTGACCCAATTCGGCTTTGTCAAGGGCAGGTCATGCTTGCTGAATATGGGGGATTTCTTTTGAGAAAGTCACCAAGACCATGGATGAGGGTAAAAACAGTACATACCGCCTACCCCGAACTGGCCAAGTCATCTGACACAATTCCCCATTCAGGTATTCTAAATAAACTCATAAAACTGGGCATACATTCCTACATCACCTGACAGATCGCCAACTGGCTCAAAGACAGGGCACGTGTGGTTAAAGTGGGTGAATCCAGATCCAGCAAGAGGCCAGTTACTAGTGGTGTGCCACAGGGCTCAGTCCTGGGACCACTGCTGTTCATAACATACTTCTCTGAAGTCAAGGCTAACGTGGAAGACCTCTGGATGACACAGCTTGCCAATGACTGCAAGCTAGGGGTAATAAATGAATACCTCAATGATGTAAATATCCTTCAAAGAGGGTCTAGTTTAGACAAATGAGTGGTGCCAGAACCACAGCCTAAACCTAAATGTGAAAAAATGCATCATCATACCCTTTGGGAAGTAAGATACCCATTTAAGTTACATCAAAAGCACTCCCCCCAAGAGTAGATTCAAAGATGAGAGATCAGGCTATGTACATAGAAAGTACAGTTGTGTACACTTACCATAAATGTAGATGTTAAGAGTGTATTCACTGTTGCAGTCATCACGTTTGGGAAGATTCCCAAAGCCAAGGATGGGAGAAGGAATTTAGATAGCATTAGGACCAGCTATAAGGCCCTGCAAGACTGCAGTGGCAAAGCCAGCTCTGGATTTAGAGAAAATAGGCAAATGGTAATGCTTGGTGAAAGTATGTACAGAACTCCAGGTAGCAGCTTCCAGGATGTCCCTGGTAGGGACACCTCTGAGAAAGGCTGTAGAGGTAGATGCAGCCCTGGTTGAATGCGGTCTAATCCCCTGTGGGATAGGTTTTCCATGGTGCTTATAGCAGAATGAATGCAATGGCCTATCCATTTAGAAATGGTTTGCTTTGAAATAGCCTTCCTCTCTGCCCCTGCAGCAAATGCCACCAGCAGTTGTTCAGATTTCCTTTGAGGTTTAGTCCTGTCCAAGTAAAAATCTAAGGAGTGCAGTATCCGTTCTCCTTTGTTCTGTGGATTAGAAAAGGTTGGCAAATGAATGGACTGATTAAGAGCCACACTGGATACTACCTTGGGCATGAAGGAGGGATTGGTCCTGAGGGACACCCTGTTTGCATGAAAGATGATGAAAGGCTCCACTGCCATAAGAGCCTATAATTCAGATACCCTTCTTGCTGAAGTGATTGCTAAAATGAAGGCTGTTTTCCAAGAAAGGAATTTTAACTCTGCAATTGCAGCCGACTCAAAAGGAGGTAGTGAGTTTTTCCAATACAAAGTTAAGGTCCCAGGCTGGAGTTGGGGCTCTCCTGGGTGGTCTTAAGTTTTTGGCCCCCCTGAGGGGAACTGCTTGAGCAGTGGATGAGAGAAGAGGGGTGGTTCTGTGTTGTAATGAGCTGAAATGGCTGAGGCATGAATTCTGATGGAGGAAAAGGAAAGGCCCTTGTGAAGCATCTCAGTTAAAGTATTGAAGGATCTGAGGTAAACTGGGTGCTGTTGTGCCCATCCCTTGAGTCCGATTCCAGGCACAGAATCTTTTCCATTTTTCTGCACAAGATTTTCTAGTACTAGACCTCCTTGCCTCCAAAATGACATCCAATACTTACTTATTGGGAGATGGTAATGGAGAGATTAGGTAATTAGCCAGGCTGCCAGGTTCAGGGTTTGAAGTGAAGTGGAGGGTGCAGAACCTGGCTCGCCTGCTATGACAGCAGGGTAGGGGTCTGAGGCAGATGCCATGGAACCAGCAGTGACACACTGCGCAAGAGGGAGTACCAGTGCTGGCGTGGCCAGTCTGGTGCAATCAGTATCATCCTTGGTTTGCCCTGTTTGATCTTTAGTAGTACTTTGGAGAGGAGAGGCAGAGGAGGAAAGGCATAAACTGATAGATTTTTCCAGCTGAAGGACAGAGCATCCACATTCCAAGCTTGTGTGTGGGGAGTCCTTGTGCAGAATTTGTCCAATTGGTAGTTCTGGGGGGAGGCAAACAGGTCTACATCTGGGGTCCTCCATTTGTTTGTCAACATGTTGAAAGTCTTTGGTTCCAGTTTCAACTCGTGTGGGTCCATAAGATTTCTGCTTAGTTCGTCTGCCAGTGTATTTAGTTTTCCTGGCAGGAATTGAGCCTGTAGATGCTCTGTGGAACACCGCCTTGAGCTACCAAATGCCATGGCTAGCCTGCAGAGGGGGTATGAATGGGTAGCCCGTTTGTTTATGTACCACATAACAGTGGTGTTGTCCCTCTTTACCATTAAATTGTCCTGGAAGAAAGTGGTCCTTGAAGGCTGTCAGAGCATTCTGTACAGCTAATTTCTATTTGACTGATATGCAGGTGCATTTGACTTGGATTCCATTTGCCCTGAATGCACTTCCCTGCCAGGTGAACCCCCCCATGTATAGTCTGATGTGTCTGTCAGGGTTTGGGTGGCAGAGGGGTAAGTGAAAGGTAGTCCCTTGTTTTGGTGGCAGGACTCTGCCCACCAAAGGAACTCTAATTGTAGGCAACGTATGATAGGAATCATTGCTTCAAGATCCTGAGAATGTTGACACCATAGGCTTTTTAGATACCATTGTAGTTTCCTCATATGTAGTCTTGCATATGGAATTAGTAGAATGTAGGAAGCTATGAACCCCAAGGCTTGCAGTATTTGCCTTGCAGATACAGCAGGGTTTTTGTGGTCATTAGTTTGAAGTAAGTTGTCAAATTAATTTGTTTCTCTGGCGTAAGGAAAGCCATCTGGTAAGTTGTGTTCAAGCTTGCTCCCAGAAATATAATTTGTTGACAGGGTACAAGATGTGATTCCTTTTCGTTTATAGTGTACCACAGACAAGTTAGCGCCTTTTGTATAAATGCCAGATTATTCAAAAGCATGTCCTGGTTTTCTGCCTGAATTAGACAATCATCCAAGTATGGGTATATTTAAATATTTCTTTGCCTGCAAAATGCAATGACTGGAGGTAGGCACTTTGTGAATACCCTGGGCGCAGTAGATAAGTCGAGGGGCAGTGCAGAGAACTGATAGTGCATGTAGCCTGCTTTGAAGCGTAGGAATCTTCTGCAAGATTCCCTGATTGGGATGTGCAGGTAGGCTTCCTTTAAATCCAGTGTTGCCAACCGGGCATCCTTGCCTAGCATAGGAAGCAACTGGTGAAGAGTTAGCATCTTGAATTTTGGGATCACCAAAAAGGTGTTTAGGATAGAAAGGACCAGGATAGGACGCCATGAATGGTCTTTTCTGGGTACCAGGAAAAGTCTTGAGTAGAAACCTTGTCCCTTTTTCTCTTCTGGTACAGTTTGAATAGCCCTTATGCTTAAGAGAGCGAGTACTTGTTTTTGAGCCTCTGCCCACTGATTTGGGGGTAGATCTGGCCAACCGTTTGGGGTTGGTAAAGTGGGGAAGTGAAATCTGTATCCTTGGGGAACTACATTTAAAACCAATTTGTCCTGGGTAATGAGTTCCCAGTTTTTTGCCTGCAGAGCTTTTAGTTATGTACTCACCATAACTTCAGATGTTTGGGATCCATCTCGCCTACATTCTGACTGATGGTTCGGAGCCGATCCCTCGGCTCCGACTCGGCACGCTTATGCCAAAGAGCGAAGTCTCTTATTGGCTGAGCTTACTATATCCCAGGATGCACCACTACCAGTCCCCCAGATCTAGTTTGTCCGCATACATGCACACATGCAAACACTGCTTATATAACATCGTCAGAAGAAACAAGATAAAACAGTAGAACTCAAAACCGTTCAATCTCTTCTGATCTCCAAGGCCGGGGGAAGGAGGGTGGGTATTAGGAATGTAGGCGAGATGGATCCCAAACATCTGAAGTTATGGTGAGTACATAAACTAAAAGATGTTATGTGATCCTATCTCGCCTACATTCTGACTGATGGGACAGCGTCCCTAGCACCTGAATCCTGGGTGGCTCACTGGAAAACACTCCTGAGTACCGTGGAACCAAATGATGCTCGCCTTTTAGATGCCACATCCAATTTATAGTGGGAAATGAAAGTGTGCGGATTGGACCAAGTAGCAGCACAAATCTCAGAAATAGCGAGCTTGGAATGAAAAGCTATAGAAGTAGCCATAGCTCTGGTAGAGTGAGCTTTGATAGATGTTGTAAGTTGCTTATTCGAAGAGGAATAAGCCTGAGTTATACAATCTCTAATCCATTTGGAGATAGTAGCTTTTGTGATGGTTTTACCCAATTTATTGTCTGAGAAGGACACAAACAACTGGTCTGATTCTGAATTTGCTGAGTCCTGTCTAGATAGAAGCGCAATTGCCTGTGAACATCCAATTTATGGAGAGCGTATTCTGCTTCATTGGAGAATTTTGGAAAGAAAACTGGTAGCTCTAGAGATTGTTGGAGACAGAGATTAGAACAGACCTTTGGGACAAAAGATGGGTTAGGCCTAAGTGATACTCTATCCTTGTGAAAAATCAAGTACGGTGGTTTGATAGATAGGGCTTGAAGCTCTGAAACTCTTCTTGCAGAGGTAATTGCAACTAAGAAGGCAGTTTTCCAAGACAGATATTTTAACTCACATGTAGCAGCCGGTTCGAAAGGGGAAGATGTTAATGCACGAAGCACCAAATCAAGATCCCACGGAGGCAGGATGAAAAACTGGGGTCTTAACAGACCCGCACCTTTAATGAAAGTTTTGCATAATCTGCTGCTCATCAACGGAGGATCCATGGATTCGTGAAATTTAGAGATAGCTGCTAGTTGGACTTTAATAGTAGAGACAGAAGATCCTTAATTAAACAAGGATGTTAAAAATTTCAAAACCTCTGGGATCGGGGCAGTGATAGGGTCTAAGCCCCTGAGTTGAGCCCAGATAGCAAACCTCTTCCACTTACTGAGGTACAATTTCTTAGTGGTGGGTTTGTGGGCCGAAGATAAAATATGAATAACTTCCGGGTCTAAGGTGTGATTTCTGACTAAAGTCGGAAGTGGAGGAGCCAAGCTGTCAACTTCAAAGTGTGAAGGGACTGGTGTTGTCGTCCCGACTGATGAATTAGCAGATCCAGAGTTAGATCTAAAACCCAAGGATCGTCCACCGCATGTTTCTTCAGGTAGGGAAACCATACCTGACGAGGCCAGTGCGGAGCAATTAGTATCATTGTGGACCCCAATTGAGAAGCTTTCTGAATGACTTTGGGGAGAAGTGGAATCGGAGGAAAGGCATAAAGTAGCCCTGTTGGCCAAGGTTGTGCTACAGCATCCATAGCTGCTTCCCCCTGATGTGGAGTCAAGGAGAAGAACCTTTTGCACTTTGTGGTGTTGCAAACAGGTCGCAGCACGGCGTCCCCCATCTTCTGAAAACCTGAGCTGCTACTGTTTCGTTCAGGGACCACTCGTGAGGAGAGAGAATTGTCCTGCTTAATCTGTCTGCCAATATATTGGATTTCCCCGGAATGTGGGTCGCTACCAAGAAACGGTTGGTAGCTACAGCCCATTCCCACACCCTCATGGCCTCTCTGCAAAGGGGGTAAGATCTGGTCCCTCCTTGTTTGTTTAGATACAGACCACCGACATGTTGTCTGTGTGGATAGCGATAATGCCCTGAGGGAGAAACTTGTGTAAGGCCTGTAAGGACAGAAGTACAGCCCTCATCTCCAATACATTGATGTGGAGAAAGGTTTCGTTTGGAAGCCAGGAACCCTGAACTAACCTGCCCAGACAATGCCCCCCCCACCCTGTCTGGGAGGCATCCGTCGTCAGGGTGACCACTGGAGGGGGAATAACAAAAGGACTTCCCTGATTCAGATTGGATGGCTGAAGCCACCAGCGAAGGTCCCGTTTGCATGTTTCTGTAATCATAATGGGGTGTTTGAGGGGAAGATCCTGAAAGGACCATTGAGTCGATAATAGCCACTGAAGAATCCTCATGTGCAATCTTGCCAGAGGAACTAGAAGAACCGTGGCAGACATCGAACCTAAAAGTTGCAGGACCATCCTGGCTGGGGCCTTGGATCTTGAAAGCAGGGCTTGAACTTGGCCTTGTAAAGTTTGGAACCTTTCGGTAGGAAGAAAAACGCGCATCAATTTTGAGTCTATCTCTGCTCCTATGAACCTTATGCGCTGAGAGGGCCGCAAGACAGACTTTGACCAATTGAATGTAATTCCCAGGGTAGCACCCAGGGAAAAGGTGGCTTTGAGGTTGTCCATTAGTAGATGACTGGTGGTGGCAGTCAGGAGCCAGTCGTCCAGATAGGGAAACACTTGGAATCCAAGACTCCTCAGGTGAGCAGTTACTACTGCCAAACACTTGGTGAACACCCTGGGGGCTGTGGTGAGACTAAAGGGCAGAGCACAAAATTGGAAATGACTGTCTCCCAGGCTGAAGCGCAGATACTTCCTGGACGCCCGATGTATCGGTATGTGATAATAGGCGTCCTTGAGATCTATGGAGCACATCCAAACATCCTTCTCCAATAATGGGAGAATGGATTGTAACGTGACCATTCGGAATTTGGATTTCGTGACGGATTGGTTTAGTCTGCTGAGATCCAATATTGGTCTCAGGTCCCCTGTCTTTTTTGGCACTAAAAAGAACCTTGAGTAATTTCCGGATCCGATCTGGTCTGTGGGGACCGGTTTGATGACTCCTTTTTCTAGCAGCTTTAACGCTTCTCCGGCTGCAATTTCCCTTTGACTGGGTGGTGGGTCCAGGATTTTTTTGGACGGTGGGGGTGAGTGTGTGAAGGGAATGGTGTAACCTCCGGCAATAACCCGAAGCACCCATCTGTCCTGAGTGATTGACTCCCAGGCTTTTAGGTGCTTGGCAAAACGGCACCCGACTGGCTCCGGAGCAGCACAGCCGGGCAATCCCTCATGAAGTGTGAGAGGCTGAAGAGCCACGAAAGGACTCGCGGTCTCCAGAATTGCGGGGCCCTCTGCCGCCTCTGGGACGGCGTCTCCCAGAAAAATTTCCCCGTCCTCTGCCTCTGGAAGGGGAATCTTCCTGCTGTTGATGGAAAAACTTACGTGATTTGCAGAACCACATCTTCCCTCCTCCTTTGGCCTTGGGATAAGGCCGAAAGGGAGTGGAATAACGTGCACCTACGGCAGATAAAGTTTTTCCTTCTTGCTCACAGCGGGTAAGAGTGTCTTTAACCTTAGGTCCAAACAAAGAGGACCCATCAAAGGGAGCGTCGTGAAGGAAGACTTGAAGGCCTCCATAAAATGACACAAGCGGAGCCAGGCTTGTCTCCGTGAGCCACACCTGTGCCTGCCGCTCTACCGCCCTTGGCCGCATATGAAATGAGCCTCATGGACGAGTTAGAAATTGAAGCAAGGATAGCCAACTGAGAGCTAACCGACTGGGCTAGCTGCTCAGGTAGGTTACCGAGAGGAATCTGACAGCTCCTTGACCAGATCCCTCTGAAGCCTGGTAAAATGTGCCAAATAATTCAGGGACCTTAAAGTAAAGGCCGCTGAAGTCAGGGCGCTTCCGTGCAGTCCATGCTCCTAGACTCCTTATTAGGAGGATGGATGGTCGTTGAAGCCTCTGCCACGTCCTGTTGTGTAGCAGATGCCACCACCATGGCATCTACAGCCACGCCTTTAGTCAGGAACTCCTTCTCGGGTGGGGCAGACAAAAATTTGTTAGGACGAGAAGGGACTGGTTCCACGGTATCTGGATGTTCCCACGCCCTCCGACAAACTAAATCCAGGAGCTCGTTGAAGGGCGGAGACACCCAGGAGGCGGAGGGCTGAGCCCCAAAGGCCTTGAGAAGCACTGACTCATCAGCAGAGGGGGGTTTGGATATCCAGCCGCCTCGTTGTTTGAGGATCTCTAAAATGTCTGCAAATGAGACATCATCCGAGGACGACTTCGGGGACCCCTCCGCATCATCAAGATCAGTGTCCGATGTAATAGACTCTGGGGAGTCCACGTGCTTCCTCTTGCACGATCTCTTCCTTGGGGGCTCCTCTGAAGACAACTCCGAAGAACCCTCAGGAGGACCCCAGTGGGGGTAACCTCAGGCCCAGGGGCTCCGCTGCCTAAGGACAGGGGAACTGCCAAAGACCCAGTCTCCACGCCCAGGGAAGGTGCCGGTAAAGCCGGAGAGATGGCCGAAGAAGATTTGGCCAAGGCACTCCTCATAGCTCTGAAAGCCGGACCCCCAGAATCCTGGGAGTGTCCGGTCCCCGGAGCCATGATAGCAGACGGAAGTCCCGCAGCCGAAGCACCGAGAGGGAGGCTCGGAACAGACAGCATAGGTCCCGAAACATCAACCCCGGGTCCAGCCGAAGAAGTCCGTGTACCAAACTCGGACCCGAAGGCCGGGGTTGGAGTAAGGGTCGGAGCCGAACCTAAGACCTCCACCGGCTCCAACAGCACCTGCTCCGACGGAGCCGAAGCGGTCGGAGGAGGAATGGCAATGACATGGGCATGGGCCGTCGGCTCCGAAGCCAACTGGGTCGGAGCCGAAACAAATTTTTGAAAGACTGGGGACTGGAACAGTCTTTGGAGCATCCTGTCTATGTCCGAATCTGACATCCTCGATGACCTAGAGGATACTGAACGGGTTCGAGATGGCCTCTCCAACGGCCCCAAGGGGCTAGGGGACCGGCTCCGGGCGACTCGATGACTATCGGCACGAAGGAATACCCAAACTAGTTTCCATCGGTGCCGAGGAGGACTTCGCGCAGAGGAGGAAGTGTCTGAGCGGACAACCTTCATCGGCTCGAGACCAGTGGAGCCGGCGAAGATGACCCGCCTCGATGCCCCAGCCATCGGCTCCGAAGCCAGAGGAGTCGAGACTGGTGGCATCGAGGCAGACTCGCCCTCGGCTCAAGTCCTTGGAGCCGAAGGAGAAACCTGCCTATGTCTTTTGGCGGTCGGATCCGATGGACTGGTCGGAGCCCTTTCTTTTAGCAGGAGAAGGAGAGGATGCTAAAGCTTCTTCAAAGGAGGGTTTTATAAGGCCTTTTAATATGAGCTTATTTTTCCTCTCTTGGAGGACCCTCGAGGAAAAAGCGTGACACACGCTGCAGGACTCCTGCAAATGTTTTGCACCCAAACAATAAACAGAGAGTGGTCATCTGTGATAGACATTTTAAAGTTGCACTTGGTGCACTTTTTAAAGCCTGAAGGCCTAGGAACCTGAGACATTCCGGTGAATTATAGCCAAAACACAGTACAAACACTGTAATTAGAAAGAAATTTTCTCTGCTTTGTCCTTCTTTTAAAAGAAAGAGAAACTATCAGCAGTATAAAGGATCCGAGATCCCTAAACAGAACAGAAGTCACCTAACAACCAAAAAGACCGGGAAAGGCCTTTCCACACAAGAGGTACTCCTAGTCAACACTCACAACACAAGAATTTACCAAGTAAATTTCTCCAAACGCACTCTAAACACAAGAATAGCTGTTAAAACAGCTTTTTGTTGAAGAATAAAGAAATTCCTGACAGAAAGTTAGTGAAAATAATCACTACTTAGCTCAGCCAGCTCGAGACCACGTCTTCACTTGTTAGCGGCAAACAAGATCTGGAGGACTGGTAGTGGTGCATCCTGGGATATAGTAAGCTCAGCCAATAAGAGACTTCGCTCTTTGGCATAAGCGTGCCGAGTCAGAGCCGAGGGATCGGCTCCGAACCATCAGTCAGAATGTAGGCGAGATAGGATCACATAACATCAATCTTTTACCGCAAAGGAGCAATCAGTTGAGAAGTGCTTGGAAGTTTCAAAAAGTCAAGTCATTTTGACAGCTTACCATAGGGGGGAGTCTTACTACTCCCCGATTTGGAAGTGGGAGCCCCCACTGCTTAGTCATATGCATACCCTGGGACTGAAGCTTGTGTGTTCTGCTGGTTCTGGGTTTGGACTGAGAAGGCCTGGAAGAGGCAGGAAAGGACCAATTCTTAGAGGGACAATGCCTACTAAATCTTGGAGGCTGTACCTGTAGGAAATCTAACAGTTTGCATAGATTTAGCTTTTTCCTCCATCGTTTTAAGTACTTCTTTTGCTTTGTTGCCAAACAGGAGGTCCTGATTTAAGGGAGCATACAGAAATTTAGCTTTAACATGATCTGGCAAGGATTGCTCCTTAAGCCAAGCATACTTTCTAAGCACAGACCCAGTGACAGCAGTCCTGCAAGATGCCTCTATTGAATCAAAACCACACTGCAAAGTATGTTTTCCAACTTGTTTAGCAGAATGCATTAAATTCTGTAAATCCTTATTTTCGGTACAGTCAGGAATCAACATCATTTTCTGTTTAAGCAATCCAATAATATGCTGCTGATACTTTAACATATGAAACTGGCAGTTTAAGGCCCTAATGGCCAAGGCTGCAGAAGTGTATACCTTCTTACCCCATCTATCCAGAGCCCTGGAACCTCTAACAGAGGGGGTAGGATTTTTGGCAGTAGTAGCCTTAATGCCCTTGGGTCCCTGTGAAATGATCTCAGGATCCGCAGTAGGATTTTTAAAAAGGAAGTTGCGAGAGTCAGGAACCCTGTAATATCCATCAGGTTTTCTGGGAGCAGGAGGTAAAGAATCAGGGACCAATCTAGATTCCGAAAAGGCATCAACGATGTCTAGTACAGGAGGGATAGCTAAAGGCCTGTGTTGGGGCAGGAGTAAGAAATCCCTGAGCCTCTTTTTAGAATCAGGGGAAAAATCCTGGCTTTCCCAGTGAAAATGCCCCTAAGAGTATGCAAGGTTTCACCAAAAGAGAAATCCTCTGGGGGGAAGCAGAGGGAATAGAGTCCTCTGCATCAGAATCCTCATAGGTAGAGAAGGGGAAATCCTGGTCATCGGAGGAAACCGAAATTTCAGAATCCTGATCAGAAATATCATAAGCAAATTCAGTCCTAGGTCTTGGGGGAAGGTTGGCTTCCCCTGATTAAAGTAATAAGGTCTTCAGCCATTCTTATCATTTGTTTTTTAGGCATAGAGGCCTGACCATGCGGTCTGTGCATCGGTTTTCTAGGCATGGTTCGAGTTTTAGGCCTTGAAGAAGAAGATGGCGTCGGTTTAATATGCAAGTCAGTAGGCCTGAATACACCCTCAGAAGCCGGTGCCTGCACAGCGGCTCCGGACCCATCCAAGGTAAAGACATCCACAGATTCCACAGTTGAAGCATCTCGCGGCATACCAGACTCTGAATGGGTCTCAGTAGAGGCCTGCGAATCTGAAGTAGTGGGCATCAGGGGCTGCGAAAGCGCCAGAGTACCGGCAAACTGGCAACTAGCTTAGGAGAAGCGTAGTCGGCAGCTTTGGAACTAGGCGGCCTGTCTCCGTCTTTATCTTTGCATTTTTTTTGAATGTCGGTAGTCGGGTGGCTTACCGAAGACATATCTGGATAATTGAACAGAGTACCAAAATATTTAAAAGCGTAAATATACAGACGACTAATAGTTTGTTGTTTAAATAAGGCACAAAACAGACAGGGAGGTACGTAGTGGTCAGAGCCTAGGCAAGGAATACAGTACGAATGAAAATCTTTATGAGGTATTTGTTTTCCACAAGAAATACAAAATTATTGACTTTTACTGACTTCGGTTTTGAGCAAGAAAAAAAAGTTTCCCCAATGGGGTACTTAGCTTTAGTTGAAGACTTCGGTTCTGAAACTCGAAAATGAAAATTTCAGGAGTCGGCCGACCGGCACTCGCGAACTGCTTCTGCTTTGGGCACCGCACGGCAAGAAAGACTGATGTAATGGCGTCGGCTGCATGCTTTATACCCCCGACTACCTGATATCATGGAAGATGAGACAGCAACCGATGCAGGACCCAAGACTTTGATAATCAGGCCGACTGAGGGCTACTGCAAGCAGATAACCCAAATTTGATGACTGCAACAGTGAAACAAAAAGAAACTACAGTTTTGTACCTACCATAAATGTAGATGTTAGAGTGCTAATACAGCTGCAGTCATAACAGATGGGTTCTCCTGCCGTCAGGCGGGTCATCGGTCGGCCGAATTCCAAAGTCTAGGTCCGGCGTCGGTTGTAGTCGCTTTCTTTCCTGACGTCAGTGCGACAGGGGTATACAAGACACAGCCGATGCCATTTTCTTCAGTCTTTCTTGCCCCAGATGTCAGGTGCCCCCAGAAGGAAGGCTATATATATATATATATATATATATATATATATATATATATATATATATATATGTATATATATATATATATATATATATATATAATATAATCATGCATTACAATATAATCAAAAACCAGTAGTTGCAAGCAAATACACCATAGAAGGATAACCCAATCAAGTTGTAAAATGAGGAGTTAGCCACTAGGTCTGTACCCAGAGGGGAAGGAGGGAGGGAAACCTGGACTGCAGCTGTATTAGCACTCTAACATCTACATGTATGGTAGGTACAAAACTGTACTATGTTCATCGTGCATACAGCTGCAGTCATAACAGATGGGTAGAATCCCAAAGCTACGCACAGGGTGGTAGGCACTAGGTGGAACTGGGATGAGCCAGAATGCCCTGCAACACAGCAGTAGCAAAGCCTGCTCTAGTTTTGGAGTATAAAGGTAGGTGGTAGTGTTTAGTGAAGGTATGCACAGAACTCCAAGTGGCTGCCTCCAAAATCTCTTTGGTAGGGACTCCTCCGAGGAAGGCTGCAGAGGTAGCTGTGGCCCTTGTGGAGTGGGATCTGATGCCTGCAGGTACAGATTTACCATGAAAGGAGTAACAAAACCGTATGCAGTGGCCTATCCATTTTGAAATTGTCTGTTTGGAAATTGGCTTCCCTTGAGCTCCTACAGCATAGGACACAAAGAGTTGTTCTGATTTCCTGAAAGGCTTTGTTCTGTCCAAATAGTAACGTAGCTGTCTATGGATGTCTAAGGAATGTAGCAGCCTTTCCCCTTTGTTTTGAGGATTGGGGTAAAAGGTAGGTAAGTGTATGGCCTGATTTAAAGCTACCCTGGATACTACCTTAGGCATAAATGATGGGTTGGTTCGTAGGGAAACCCTGTCCTGATGGAAGATGAGAAAGGGCTGCACAGCCATGAGGGCTTGTAGCTCTGAAACCCTACGAGCTGAGGTAATGGCCAGAAGGAAAGCCGTTTTCCAGGACAAATATTGCAAATCTGTTGAGGCAGCTGGTTCAAAGGGAGGCAATGTTAATTTTTCTAGAATGTAATTAAGATCCCAGGCTGGTATTGGTGGTTTCCTTGGAGGTCTTATATTCTTAGCCCCTCTGAGGAACTGTCTTAAGAGTGGGTGAGAGAATAAGGGTGGATCAGTGTTGTATTCTGCAGAAATGGCTGAGGCATGAATTTTGATGGAGGAAAATGAAAGTCCATTGTTCAACAGCTCAGCTAGATACTGTAATATCCGAGGCAAATTCAGTTTTCTAGGACCCTGGCCTTTTTTCTCATTCCAAGCGCAAAACCGTTTCCATTTTGCGGAGTAAGCCTTTCTAGTAGATGGCCTTCTGGCCTCCAAAATGACATCCTGCACCTCTTTGGAGAGTAGGGTCTGTTGTGGTGTTAAGGAATTTTCCATGCAGCCAGATTGAGTGTTTTCAGCTGACTGAAGAGTTTTGTAGCTGTGCTGAGTCAGTAGAAGAGGCATTAGAGGTAGGGTCTAGGGAGGAGTATGTGTTAGGCTCCTCAGGAGTGGGTACCAGTGTTGTCTTGGCCAGTCAGGAGCAATCAGTATCATCTTCGGTCTGCTCTTGCTTTCAAGAGCACCTTGGGCAGAAGAGGCAAAGGTGGGAAGGCGTAAATTGTCCGTGCTGCCCAACTGAAAGAAAGGGCGTCCACTCTCCAGGCCTTTGGATGGAAGGTCCTTGAGCAGAACTTTGTCAATTGAGGATTCCTGTGGGAGGCAAAGAGATCTATGTCTGGCCTTCCCCACGCTTGTATTATCTTTGTAAACACTTGATGCAACTTCCATTCGTGTGGGTCTGTCATATTTCTGCTTAGATTGTCTGCCAGCGTGTTTTCCAATCCTGGCAGGTACTGTGCTTGAAGTTCGATTTGCCATTCCAGAGCCAAGTTCCAAAGTGACATGGCTAGCCTGCACAGGGGGTATGAATGTGTTCCTCCTTGTTTGTTTATGTACCACATTACTGTGGTGTTGTCTGTTCTTATCAATAATTGCCCTGGATGCAGGAGGTCCTTGAAAGCTGTAATTGCATTTATCACTGCTGGCATTTCCTTTTGATTGATGTGAAGGTGCTTTTCCTTTTGGGACCATTTGCCCTGAATGCACCTGTCTGTCATGTGTGCCCCCAGGCGTAGTCTGAGGCGTCTGTTGTGATGACTTGATTTGCTTGAGGCTTGCAGAATGGTAGACCTGTGTTTGTTTGGCATGCTTGGGCCCACCATAGAAATTCCTTTTGCAAACATGGGATTATTGGTATTATTGTTTCCAAACTGTGGCTGTGTTTAGACCATAGGTTTTTTAGGTACCACTGAAGTTTCCTCATATGCAACTTTGCACATGGGATTAGAAGAATGCAAGATGCCATGAAGCCCAGAGCCTGCAGGATTGTCCTGGCAGTTAGCCTGGTACAATTTGCTAGTATTTTGAAGTACTGAGTTAGTTGCCCCTGTTTTTCTGGCGTAAGATAGGCCATCTGGGTGTTTGTGTCCAAGTTGGCACCCAGGAAAGGTATTTTCTGAGATGGTGTTAGCCTAGATTTCTCTTTGTTGACTGTGTATCCCAGAGAATTCAATAACCGCATTACATAAGCCAGATGTTCCAGAAGTATGTGTTTGCTGTCCGCTTGGATCAGGCAATCGTCCAAATAAGGGTAAATTTGTATCCCTTGAAGTCTGCAGTAGGTAATTACTGATGCCAGGCATTTTGTGAATACTCTGGGCACAGTAGATAAGCCATAGGGCAATGCAGAGAATTGATAGTGGATTGACCCTGCAAGAAATCCGAGGTATCTTCTGCAGCTTTGTCTGATTGGGACATGCAGGTATGCCTCCTTGAGGTCCAGTGTTACCAGCCAAGACTCCTTGCCCAGCATGGGAAGAAGCTGCTGTAAGGTGAACATCTTGAATTTTGGTACGAGTAAAAATGTGTTTAGGATGGATAAGTCCAAAATGGGTCTCCAGTCGGTTCCTTTCTTTGGTACCAGGAATAGTCTGGAATAAAAACCCTTGACCTTGTTCGTGAGTAGGTACCTCTTGAATAGCTTTCATGTCCATGAGCTTTGAAATTTGTATTTGAGCCTCTGCCCTTTGATTGTGTGGCAGGTTCGGCATGCCTCTCATTTTTGGAAGAGTGTGAAAAAGAAATCTGTAGCCTCTGTTTATAATGTCCAGGATCCATTTGTCTGTTGTGATAATACACCAATTTCTTGTAAATAATGCCAGCTTTCCTCCCAAGGGTGCTGCCAGCTGAGACTTGCTTGGCATGAAAAGGGGAAAGTCATTGGGTTTGTTTCCTGTATTGTTGTGCACTGTCTTCGCCACCTCTTGGTGCTGGAGTTTGCCATTGTCTGCCTCTATATGATCCTTGAGATTGTCCTCTGCCCCTTGTGCGCCTGTATCTACCTCTTTGGGGCTTGTCCGTGGCTGGAAAGGACCAGTTTTTTGAAGGCCAATTTCTGCTAAAACGTGATGGATGAACCTGTAGACAAGCTTTGACAGTTTGCATAGATTTAGCTTTTTCTTCCATTTTCCGTAGTATCTCCTCAGCATTAGTACCAAATAATACATCCTTTTGTAAAGGAGCATCTAGTAGTTTAGCTTTAACATGATCAGGCAAGGTTTGTTCCCTAAGCCAGGCATGTCTACGAATGACTGATCCTGTAACAGCAGCTCTACTTGAGGCCTCTAGGGCATCATAGCCACATTGTAAGGTGTGTTTACCCACTTGTTCTGCACTATGCATCATATCCTGCAACACCTTCAAATCTGGTTGTTCAGGTTGTGACATTTTATTCCTTAATTGTGATAACAGAAACTGCTGATATTTAAGCATATGGAACTGACAATTTAAGGCCCTCATGGCTAGGGTGGCCGAGGTATATACCTTTTTTCCCCACCTTTCTAAGGATCTAGACTCTTTCGGAAGGTAGTGGATTCTTAGCAGTAGAGGCCTTCATTCCCTTGGGGCCTTGAGAAATGGTTTCAGGGTCAGCATTATGGCTTTTGTAAAGAAATTGGTGAGAGTTAGGAACTCTGTAGTACCCATCAGGCTTGAATGGGGCAGGAGGCAGGGAATCCGGATTAAGGCAAGCCTCCGAGTAAACATCATCAAGTATGTCAAAGACGGGAGGTATCGCCAGAGGTCTGTGCTGAGGTAGCAAAAGAAATTCCCTAAGTCTTTTCTTGGAATCAGAAAAGTCTTGGCCTTCCCAATGGAAGTGTTCCCTCAAGGTATGCAAGGTTTCCCCAAAAAAAAAATCCTCTGGTGGAGATACAGAAGGAATGGACTGCTCTGCATCAGAATCTTCAAAAGGGGACTACGAGTGTTCCTCTTCATCAGAATGTTCTGAAATAATGGAGCCCTGGTCAGAAGAGGGAGAATCATCTTCCACTCTGGGTCTCTTGTCCGGAGGGGGCTGGGAACCCTTGATAAGAGTAATTAAATCCTCAGCAATTTTTAGCATCTGCTTTTTAGGCATGGGGCCTGGAGATGGGCCCTGTGCAACAGGCCTCTTGGGATGTATGGCTGATTTGGACTTAGTAAAGGCCTTTAAGGAAAAGAAAGATGAGGGTCTAAAGACACCATGGGTGGAAGTGGACCTGTCCACATTAGGAGGCTCAACACTCACAGTGGCTTCGGTAGCTGTAGTCTGGGTATGGGCCGAGGCACCTGCGGTCTCAGTTACAGAAGACACCGCCAGAGAAGTGTCGTCGGTAGTCAGGGGCTGCGTAGGCGCCTCGCTGAGAACCGGACCACGTGTAGCCGGTTTTGGCGTGGTGTCGGTCTTTGTCCTTGCGTTTTTTGGACAAAACGGTAGTCTGAGTCTCCGACGACATTTTATAATCAAAAGCTTTACCAAAAAAGTGCTGAGCGAACTCCGCCCGATGCTTAATAGTGCATTTATTGAAAGTAGCGTTTATTGAAAGTAGCGCAGAAGCGACAGCCTGAGACGTCGTGGTCTGGGCCTAAACAAGGTATACAGAGGGAATGGAAATCTTTATGCGGTATTTGCTTCCCACAAGAAATACAATTGTTAATTTTGTCTGACATCGGTCTGAGGCAAGAAAAGTTTCCCCAACGGGGTACTTAGCTTTAAGAAGACTTTGGTTTCCAAATTTTCGTAATTTCAGGAGCTGGCCGACCGGCACTTGCGAACTGCTTCTGCTTCGGGCACCGCGCGGCAAAAAAGACTGAAGAAAATGGCGTCGGCTGTGTCTTATATACCCCTGTCGCACTGACGTCAGGAAAGAAAGCGACAACCGACGCCGGACCTAGACTTTGGAATTTGGCCAACCGAGGACCCGCCTGACGGCAGGAGAACCCATCTGTTATGACTGCAGCTGTATGCATGATGAACATCATCTTTAACCACCATGTGTCCACAGTGGTGAGGAAGTTCTTCTATGTGACAACTTATAAATAAAAGTATGGATTCCAGATCCAAAGAAATTATAGTCCCGCTGTACATAGCCTTCATTAGACCAATGATAGAGTACAATGTGTCATTTGACATTACTTGACTAGGCACTTACAGAAGCTGGAGTGACTTCAGTGGTTCCTCACAAAGAAAATACAGGGTGTAAACATGTCCTATGCGGCCATACTAAAAGCCTTATCACATTACTTTGTCTCCTACTGACTATTAAGGGGTGACCTATGCCTGATCTAAAAGGCACTTGCAAATCCAGCCTTGATGGAGCCACTACACATCCGCAAGTCAAACAGAATGAATGTCACACAATCTAAGGATCAAAATTTGGTCAGTCAACTCAAACAAAACACTCTGGAGAGACAGATGCATCTCAGAGATTGAACAGTCTTTGTAACAGGCTTCCCATTCATGTTAAACAGACCACTTCAAATGCAATTTGGATCAAAGGATGGTGAAATCACAAATTCACACCTGGGTAGGGTAGAGCGTATGTCCATTATGGACACGGGCAATCTGTAAGATACTCAAAAGATAGGCACAAACCAATGCCATCCTACTATTCCTAGGAGCCATATATTGGGTACAATCGGTTTATATTGCCTAGGCTTTTAAGGGCTCGGCTGGAAGAAGGGGATTACTACGCTTGATAGAACACATTTGGCCACCCAAATGAATAATATTTTTACAAAAATGAGAATGGAATTGGACAACAGAGGATGTGTTTAGCTCACAGACCTGAGGAACTACTGGATCTTTTTCATGATAAATCAGAATGGAAAAAGCCATGAAACAAAGCTTTTAGAAAGTCAACTGCAGTAGACATTTTCTGTAGAGAAAGGTTGAGGAAGCACAAAATGACACGTGTTTTTTTTTCCCCCTTGGGAAGAAAGACCGTTATTAGCTACATGTCTAAAAGACATACCAGGAAAACCAGTAGAGTCAGAAGAAGGGATAATTTTTTTCAAGTTCAAGATGAATCTCGTGTAGTAGAAAGATTCACTGTTAAACCTAATCCTAGTAAAGATTCCGGACTGGATGAGGCATAGAAAGGCAATCATCCAAGCAAGGAAAATTGCCATGCATCGAAAGCTGCATAAACTATTACTGAAGCAAGACATTTGGTAAAGACTCTTGCAGTAGCAGGTAGTCCAAAGGGCAAAGTAGTAAAGTGATTATGCAATCCCAAAACAAAAAAAAATCTTATGAAGGATCTTTATATTCATATTCACAAGAAGTTAGAGAGAGTTATGTACTTACCATAACTTAGAATCTGTGCTATCCAGTGTCATTACACATCATGGATGGGTCTTGGATCTGCCCTGGGATCCGAGCTGGCAACTGATAAACAGATCCAGAGCTCATGCTCCTCCACTTCCCATAATCCCACACTGATCTGTAACCCTCAGATCGAGTTTGCTGAATAAAAAAAAGGCAGTACACCTTCTCCCAGGAGAATAAACTGCCCCCAAGGAAAAACATACCTCCAGCTCCACCAGATCCCCAGAAGGAAGGGGAAAGGAGGGCATGAATTTGATGACTAATTACACTGGATAGCATAGATTCCAAGTTATGGTAATTACATAATCTGATGCCATCAGTGTCATTATTCATCACGGATGGGTCAGAGTCCCCAGCTACTATGAACCCTTGGGTGGCCTCAGAGAAGGATATGCCGCAGCAAAGGAACCAAAAGAAGACCTGTTCCTAGATACCAAGTCCAGCTTATAGTGTGAAACAAAAAAGTGTGGGGATTAGACCACGTAGTAGCAGCACAAATCTCAAAGAAAGTTTAGCCAAGACATAGCCACAGACCTAGTAGAGTGGGCTTTAACTGGTCTGGATAGCTCCATATGCTTGCTATCATAAATGTAGGAAATACAGCTAGTAATCCATCTGAAAATGGCTGCCTTGGAAACTGACATTTTCTGTTCTGAAAAAATGCCACAAAAAGCTGGTCTGACTTGAAAAATTCCTCAGCCTCTTAAGAAAAACATAGTTGCCTATGGAATCAAAGTATATTCCTCTTTATTAGAATAAGTAAGGAAGAAAACTGGTAGCTGGACAGATTGGTTGAGGTTCGCTTCTGAAGCCACCTGCAGAACAAACAAAGGATTTGTCCTAAGGGATACACTATCCTTGTGGACGACCATAAAAGGGGGGCTTAATGCCAAGAGCCTGCAACTCGGAAACTCTCTTGGCAGGAGTAATGGCCACTAAGAATACGGTCTTCCAAGACAGGAACTTAAAATCACGAGATGCAGCTGGTTCAAAGGCATCTTGTGTCAAGGATTGCAACACCAGGGTTAAATCACATGGTGAAGAAGGATCTTTGATAGGCGGTCTAAGAAGAAAGACCCCTTTCAGAAAAGCTTTGCATAGTTTAAAAGAAAAAGCAGGACCTTCGTGCAAATGGAAGTTAGAGACGGCTGCCAAATGGAGCCTAATCGTGGAGAAACTAGCTCCTTCCTGAAACAGAGAAGCTAAGAGCAGCAAAATATCAGGAATCAGGGCTGAAAAAGGATCCAGATTACATTGTTTGGCCCAAACAGAAAATACTTTCCATTTACTGGAATACACCTTATTCACAGATGGCTTCCAAGATGTCAAGATAACGTTTCTCACCGGAGAGGGGAGCCTAGACTGAGAAAGGATCACTGGAACTGGTGGAATCAAGCAGTTAGACAAACAGTCTGGAGGCTGGGAAGAGAAAAACCCCAGGTATGGAAGATCAGATCCGGAATAGGATCCAATATCCAAGAAGGATATTTCAGATGAGACCAAAGAAGGGAGAACCACACCTGATGAGACCAAAAGGGGGCAGGGAGGATGAGAGGGGTCTTCAGGCGGTGAGCTTTCTGTAAGAGCATGGGAATCAGAGGAGTAGAAGGATAAGCATTGAGGAGTCCAGATGGCCAGTTATAAACCACAGCATCCCTGGGTGACTCCCCAGTCAGAGGAATAAGGGCAAAGTAGTTGCTGCATTTGTGGTTGACTGGGGAGGCAAAGAGATCACCGCATGGTTGACCCCAATGGTCGAATATTTCATGTGCCACTGATGGATTCAGGGACCACTCTTGGGGACTCAGGATAGACCTGCTGAGTTTGTCAGCCAGCACACGAACTGCCGGGAATGTGAGATGCAAGAAGAAAGCACCTGGAACTGCCGGGAAAGGGAGATGCAAGAAAGCAGCACTTGGAAGACATCGCCCATTCCCACACTCTAATGGCCTCTCTGCACAGGGGATAAGACAATGTTCCCCCTTGTTTGCAGATGTACCAGACCACTGCCATGTTGTCCGTTTGAATTGCTATGGTCCCTGGAGGGAGGCACTTAAGGGCTTACAAACATTAGGAGGACTACTCTGAACGTTTATGTGCAATTTGGTCACATGCCTTGAACCATCCTGCCCTGGAAATGCCCCCACCACCCCAACAGGGAGGAGTCCGTAGTCACCGTGGCCTTGGGAGGGGGAAGATGAAATGGTCTGCCTAGTAGTAAATCCCACGACTGAAGCCACCAAGCAAGATGACTTCTGCACACCCCAGTAATCCTGACAATTATGGACATGGGATGAACCTGAGCAGACCACTGGGCTGAGGGTCCACTGAAGCACCCACATGTGATACCTGGCAAGTGGATGGCAGCCGCAATCGACCCTAATTGCTTGAAGAAACAGATGAACTGATGGGTGCTCTAGACCTAATGAGCGAGATACCTAATCTCAAATGAGCTGGACGAGGCATAAAGCTAGTGCTGCAGTCTCTGACACTGTGTCCAATTGGACTCTGATGAACTAAGTTTTCGCATGGAGAAAGACTGGACTTGGCCACTAATTATGCCCTCAACCTTTTTTCGGCATCTAGGCATTACAGTCAGTTTGCCCATTATAAGTCAATGACTCATGGGTGCTGTAAAAAGCCAACCGTCCAGGTATGGGAAAACCTGGAATCCTTGCAACTGGAGATGAACTGCCACCACTGCCATGCATTTGGTGAACACCCGAGGGGCTGTGGTGAGACCAAAAGGCATCGTCTGAACTGGTAGTGATTGGCCCTTAACCGAAACAGCAGATGTCTCCTGAAGCACCTGTTGATCTTGATAGGATAGTACACATCCTCGAGATCCACGAGCACATCCAATAGTCCTTTCACAACACAGGCAGAATGGACTGGACAGTGACCATCCGACTTGACTAACAGCTTTAATTTGCTAAAATCCAATATTTGCCATAGGTTCCCCATCTCTTTTGGCACCAAAAACAGCAAGAGTAAGTTTTGGACACTCTTTGCCCTGTTGGGACCTTTTAGATGGTTCTTTTTTGAAGAAGGTCTTAGACTTCGAGATAGGCCAATCCCCTTTGGCAGAGAAGAACATCCGGGAGAGATTTTAGAACCGGAGGGGTCTGAGAAAAAGTAATGAAGTAACCCTTGGAAATAATTTTTAACACCCACTGATCGGAGGTGAGACTTGTTCAGGCTAGTGGGTGAAGGGAGAATCTTCCCCTGACTGCCTCCTGCTACAAACTCGTCAGAAGGGACACCCAGGTAGAGGAGGGCCCTGTCCCGAACACCTTCAAGAACATGGATTCCTCCGCAGATGGGGTCTGGGAAGACCAACTGCCTCTTTCTTTAAGAATTTTGAGGATATCCTGAAAGGACACCTCCTTAGACAGTAATCTGGGGGACTCGTATCCCTCCTCAAAATCCGTGTCTTCCATAGGGGAGTCAAAGTGTCTCCTCTTATTACACATTCTCTTCTGAGGAGGTTCCTCTGCGGAAGGCTTAGGGAGGAATCGGAAAAGACAGCAAACCCAAGTGGGGTAGTGCCTGCCTGAAGGCACTCATGGGAGAGCTGACCCTGGAAGGATAATGAGGCCTCAGCACCGAAACCCGAGAGGCTACGGAGAACCCAGAGAAGGAGAGGTGATTGCCAGGCTGGAGATGGTCTTCTCTACCACCTGGAAGGCTGACAGACTGGATGAGGCTCCCCTCCCCAGCGGCCACAGCTACCCGGGGAAGGAGAAGGGACCCTGACAATATCGGTCACGAACTGTCCTACACCAAAGCCCCCAAGGGAAGGTAATGGTCCGAAAACTCCGGGCCCGATCCCACCCCCAGGGAGCTAGCACCTGCCTCATGGGGCAGAGGCTCAACACATGCAGAGGTCAGCAGAACAGAGCCTTCCAGGGACCCTGACAGTGTTGAGAAGGGAGGGATACCAGATACAGTCGGCCTCTCACAAGGAATGCTCTGATACTAACGTTCCAAACCCAAGTGGGTTAGAAGAGGAGATTAAAGTCCCGTGTATGGAGATGATCTCCCATGCATCTGAGCCAGGGATGGCAACACGCTCAACATGATTTGGGCCTTGAGGAAACTCCTCATCATCCTATTCATATCTGTGAATAGCAAATTTTTGGAAAACCTGTTAGATGCTGAAGAATGACCCAACCTTGCTGGAGTCCTGCCAATGCACTATGATCCCAGGAAGGGGACCGACTCCAATGCATCAGATCTGATCTCTTAGACCTGGAGGAGGAACTCTCAATGGACTATTGGATCTGACAGAACAAATTGGATCCGAAGCCTTAGCTGGCACACAATATGGATCTGACAAAAAGGTTGGATCCCATTAAGGCTTGTACCAAATTGGATCCGAAGACCTCCAAGCTGCCAAGGCCTTGGATATGAGAGACTGATCCAAGGCTCTCGAAGCAGAAGAGCCCAGATCTGAAGCCATAGAGGTTGGGCTCGGATCCGGGGATCTGCAACACTTATTTCTACGCTCCATAAAAGCCCTGGGGTTGAACGTGGCACAAATGTCAGTAAACACACTCCTTGTGAAAGTCGGAATGAGGCATTTTCTGATTGCACAAGGAGCGCCTTTTAAAACCCGAAGGTTTATCAGCCATTGCACTACCAACACACACACACACACACACACACACACACACACACACACACACACACACACACACACACACACACACAATTAAGAAGAGAGAAGGTTTTTCTTTAACAAATAGAAGTGGAAAAAAAGGGCAGGAAGAAACCCAAAGCTAAGAAAGGAAAAAGCCCCCTACATAGACAGAGTAGCTATGGGAGGGGAGGAAAACTTAATGTAAAATATCACTTTTGTTGTGTTGTTGTGTCTTTGGGCTTTTCCCGGTTAGGGGTCGCCACAGTGGAACTCCGGTCCGCTAATGATTGGCAGTAGATTTTTACGTGCAGAGTTGCCGGCCCTGATGCACAACCTTCAACGAAGGTACGCCCATTCACGCATGTCTCCACACAAGATGCTCTAGCTGAGAATCGAACAGGACAAAGTCTTACTGTGAGGTGACAACACTACCGCAGCACCATCACCACCGCAGCAGCAATGTAAAATATCACTTTTATTCACTCAAAATAGAAAAAGGAGTTACTTATCTCTAAAAGAAGGAAGCTCTAGCCCGGATCATGTCCTGTGTGTTCAGCGGGAAACGAGATCAGAGGATTACAGGTCAGCAGGGGGATTATGGGAAGGGGAGGTACTACAGCTCTGGATCTGTCCATCAGTTGCCAGCTCGGATCTGATGTCAGTTCCAAGTCCCATCCATGATGAATAATGACACGGACAGCATCAGATCATATTTTAAGTCTAGAGTGACCAAAAAGGCTTCAAGGGAAAGAGGAGGGATTACAGTTTTAAAATTTTGAATTTTGGAATCTGCATAAAAAAGTGTTTAGTCCAGATAGATCTAGGAGGAGTCTCCAGGTGTCCTCTTTCCTGGGTACCAGAAAAAAGCCTAGAGTAAAACTCTCCTCCCCACTGATCTGCATTAGGGAGTCTTGTATCCAGCACCTGCAGAAGTCTTAAATAACTGAAATGATCAAATGAAGTTGATTTTTTGGGGTATGAATGATTCCTGAGGGAGTGGGGGAAAATGCCCACTGGAATTTGTAAACATACTACAATACCTATTGCCCAAAACAGTCTGCCTTTCTGCATGGCAAACTATAACCACAAACAGAATGGTTCTCTGCAATTTTCGAAGAGAGATTGGGTGGGGGTGGGGAGATATTTGGCAAGGCAGTCAGAAGTTTGCAGAGTGCAGGATCAAGTTTTTGGAGTCTCTTGGCAACTTAATCCTTTAAAATCTTCTTTTCTACATTTTTGTAGATCTAATTTCGAAGGTTTACAAAAAAGGTCCCAGACTGGCCGGACAGTTTCGTTGAAACTTAGGAACTGGGGATAAGCTATTTAACTCCCTGTGTTAGTTTTCCTTTTACTTCTAACCTTCTAAACTTTAGCAAAAGTATTTCCAAATAAGTCCTTCCCTAGATGGCCATTTAATAATTTGGGTTTTAACATCTTCAGGGAATAACTGCAATTTTAACCAAGCATGCCTTTGCATAACAGTACCAGTAGCAGCTGCACTAAAAGCAGCATCTTAGCCACATTTAATAATATGTTTAGATTCAAGGAAATATAATTAATCGTGACCATTAAATTAAACTTCAATCAGAGTAATATGGGATAAATACTGGCACATACCTGAAGTAGACAGTAAGAACCCGTCATGTGGGTTTGGCAAGTTATTGCTCTAAAAGCTACTGTGGCAGATGTATACACTTTTTTCAATCATAACTGCCAAGGACTCTGCTGTCCTCATTACAGATGTGACTGTCTTATTTATTTGTTACAGGAACACTTCTAGTCCCTTTGTCAGAAACCAGAGTAATGACTGCTGGATTAGTAGTGGGCTTTCTATAAAGACAATTACAAGTATCAGGAACTCTGTAAAACCTGTCAGACTTCTTAGTAGTTGGAACTTTGGAATAAGGGGTACAGTGAAGCAGCCGAGCGCTTCCAAAATGAAGGGAAGGGACACAAAACGGCTTAGTTCTCACATTCAGAAGCTCACAGCATCTTTTCTCAGAGTCAGAAACATCATTCTCTAACCTATCATTTAAGAAGTCACTCATTTTAACAATATTATCACCACAGTAAATTTTCTCATTAGAGGAGTCAGAAAACAAAGCTTCATCAGTCTCATATTCAAACCCAGAGGAGAAAGGAACTTGAGAAGTATAACCTAGCCCCCCTTCTTGGTCAGAATCAGACAATTGTTTTTCCTGAGATGATGGTACAAAAAGTGGCTGTGAAGACTGAAAGGAATGAATTTTTCTAGAGACCTTGAGCAAAATTGAACCAGTCATCTTTACTGGCATTGAGTCATAGGAGTAAAAAGTGGAGAAATAGGCTTTGTTTATTGTGAATGTTTTTTTAGCAATATCCAGATGTATGGCCTTTACAGCAGAAGCCATAGGTCTAACCTCCATATGGGAGCCCTGTGCATCTTCTCACACTAGCAGTCGATGGGTCTCCAAAATGGGATGCAAGAGGGCCCAGGAGAAGGAGACAGATGGTCTGAGGGCTGTGAAGCCCAAAGAAGAAAGGAGGAGGAGGATATCCGGTTTAGTACCTCTCTCAATTAATTTCTCTTCTTTTCCAATGTTGAAGGGATGCCTGCAGATGAGAACAATGATGCCCTTTTTATTTTTAAACAAGTCCTAAAGGAATAAAGCCTACGTCTTATAGTCTTATGGGCAATGTTAGTCAAATACTACAATAATGTTTGGCCCCCAAGCAAAACAAACAACTTATGTGGGAGTGTTTACATGGTAACAGATGCCCAAAGTCACATACTTTCCTTTTCTAACAGATACTACGAAATTTTCACAGAAAAAGGTTAAACAAAAGAGGTAAGGTCACAGAAAAAAAAGCTAACAAGATGAAAGGTCCCCAACAGTGTACTTATCTGCCCGAAATCACTGCTACAAGCCAACCAATGTGGATGACTACATGTGACATTATTGATAAGAAAGCTTTGTCTGTGTGCACAGACTGTCAGAGTTCTAGCAGTTGCATATTTCCCTCTTATCACAGAAGATAAAAGGCAACTGAGACACAAAGCCATTTCTGATTTGCCAGTACCCATTCTTAGACCTTGCCTCTCTTTTCAAGAAAAGGTGAGGGGCTGCATGACAAATCTACCCTTCCACTTTGTCTTATTTGTTACAGTAGATTAAATCTGTAGCCCTTGGGTTAGTTGGCCTGTTTGATTTTTTGAGGTATAGAAATTCTTCTGCTACTGGATACCTTACAGCCCTATAAGCAAGAAACAAAATTAACCCTAAGGTGTATACATGAAACAATTGGGATAGAGCCTTCAGTCTTTCTTTGTAAGACATATATTTTTAGGCTCATGACCATTTCTGGTTACAAACCTATGCATGCTTTCCAATTGCTTGATATGCTTAAGGTATAACCCAAAAAGAGCACTGTATTCAATGATGGGTCTAATCAATGCAGGGTAAACAGAGGTGAGAGAAATAGATATGGAAGAAGTACCTTTTAAATGAGCTGTGCAAGGTAAATGTATTTCCTAAGCACCACTGAAATGTGATGATCAAATATAGCTGTCTACTCAAAAGGCCCACGTCTCTCACAAACCACTACTTTAAAATGAAAAGGTCATCTATACTACAAGCTAGAGCTACAGGGTGCTTACCAAATGCTACAACGTTGTTAAATACCTGTTGCCAAAATGTACACGTGCAAGCTCCTGCTGAACAGCATGCGTGTCTGAGGGGTACAACTTCCACCTTACAATCATCTGCAAACTTTGGTATTAACCAAAGATCCTCATTTGATATAGACATCTCAGAAGTAGATGCCAAACAGCAGAGGTCCCAACACAGAGCCCTGTACAACTCCACTTATAACTTTCACGCAGTTAGGGGACACACCCCCAACTCTTACTGTGCAGGTCCTGTCTCAAAGTCATTTAGCTATCCACCTAACCAATATAGTCAAACTTGATTATATATGCATGTGATATGGTAACAAATGCCTTGGCGAGGTCAAGGTAAGCAGCATATACTGCTTGTCCATAGTCAACAGCCCAAACATATTAGTCAAAAAATGTGTCACACAGCCTAGTATTTACTAAACAAATGTCCAAGCACAACACATTAAGTGCCTGAAAAAAAAAAGAAGTTATGTACTCACCATAACGTTCCACCTGAGTAGTTATACTTCATTTTTCTGCAACCTGTGGGTATACGGATCCGAGCCGGCAACTTTTTTTTATAGCATCTGCTCCAAGCTCCTCCCCTTACCCATAATGCCCTACCATCTCCTATCTTCCCTCAGATAGGAGTTTTCTGGAACTAACAACATATAAGCAACTCAACCCAATAAACCAAACCTGAAAAACAGGATAAGGTCCGGGGGATGGAGGGAGGGAATGTTGCAGAAAAATCAAGTAGAACTACTCAGATGGAATGTTATGGTGAGTACATAAAATTAAGTTAACTATTTCAGATAAAGAAGTTATCTGCAACCGGTGGGACAGAGTCCCCAGCTACTCCGATCCTGGAGGCCCTTATGGAAGGATATTCCTGAGCACCGCAGAGCCAAAGGACGCTCTACCCCTCGAAATCGGATCCAATTTGTAATGGGAAATGAAGGTATGTGAATTGGCCCATGTCGATGCTGCACAAATATCGTCCAAAGGTACCCTGGACCAAAAAGCAGCAGAAGTCGCCATGGACCTGGTAGAGTGAGCCTTAACTATACCAGGAGGAGATAAACCTTTTGCTTTGTAGGCATGTGAAATGTAAAGAGTGATCCATCTGGCTAAAGAAACTTTAGAAATAGCTTTTCCCATAAATGCTTTGGAAAAGGAAACAAACAAACAATTGGTCAGTCTTGCGGAAAGACTTCGTTCGATGAAGATAAAAACAAAGTTGTCTATGAACATCTAACAAATGGAGTTTGTATTCACCTTTATTTTGGAAGTTGGGAAAGAAAACGGGCAGATTAATGGACTGGTTTATGTTTGCTTCAGATGCTTTAGGTAAGAAGGAAGGGTTAAGTACGGAGGGAGACCCTATCCTTATGGAAGACCAAATACGGAGGTACGGCAGACAGAGCTTGAAGCTCAGAAACACCCCTAGCCGATGTGATGGCGACTAGGAAAGCTGTCTTCCAGGACAAAAATGTTATGTCCACCGAAGCTGCAGGTTTGAAATGAGGGGCCACCAATGTCTGTAAAACAAAAGTAAGGTCCCAAGGAGGTACAGAATCCTTGACAGGGGGCCGTAACAGAAAAGTACATTTAAGAAAAGCCTTACACAGCCTAGAGGAGGCCAAGGCCATGTTGTCTTCACCAACGTGAAAACTGGAAATGGCTGCCAATTGTACTTTCACTGTGGAGGAACTAGCTCCTTGCTGAAAGATACCAGACAGGAAGTCCAACACCACTGGAACAGGGGCTGTAAAGGGATCTATTTTTCTCAGCGAGGCCCAAATGGAAAAACGCTTCCATTTACTGCAATAAAATTTCCTAGTGGAGTCTTTAAGAGAGGCCACCAGAATGGATTTCACCTGGGATGAAAGACCGGGAGTCCTGGCAATTAACGGAACTATAGCAACCAAGCTGTTAGCTTGAGGCTGCCCAGATCGGGGCAGACGTGTCCCCAACAGATGGGAAATTAGATCCGGGCAGGGATCCAGAATCCACGGGGGAGCTAAGAGATGAGACCAAAGGAACGGGAACCAAACCTGACGAGGCCAGAACGGGACAATGAGGATCACTTTGCACTGTAGTCGGCAAGATTTCTGAAGAAACTTCAGAATGAGAGGTAAAGGTGGATAAGCATACAGAAGCCCGGGGGGGGGGGGCAAACATGGACTAGAGCATCTCTGGGGACTTCCCCTGGTGAAGGAATCAGAGCGAAGAACTCGATGCACTTCGCATTGCAAGGAGATGCGAAGAGATCACAGCAAGGCTGACCCCATGCAAGGAAAATCTCCTCCACTACGGACCGTTTCAGAGACCACTCGTAAGGCATCAGAATGGCCCGACTCAATCTTTCCGCTAAAATGTTGGAGCGTCCCGGGATGTGCGCTGCTATCAGAAACCGACCGGTGGAAATCGCCCATTCCCACACTCTCACTGCCTCGCGACATAGAGGGTAGGATCTGGTTCCCCCTGCTTGTTGATATACCAGACGACAGACATGTTGTCCTACTGAATTGCAATCAATCCGAGAGGGAGGACTGTGTGAAAGGCTTCCAATGCTAAAAGCACTGCCCTCCTCTAGAACATTTATGTGCAAATTGGTCTCTGTCTGTGACCACATGCCTTGGACTGTCCTTCCTGAACAGTGTCCCCCCACCCGTCCTTTTGATATTTCCGGTGAAGTTAACCACCAAAGAAGAGATGTCCTGCAGACGTGACTGATCTTGATCGGAAATTCCATGGGTAGGTCTAGCCAAGACCACTGAACAGCCAGAGTCCATTGAAGAACCCACATGTGAAGGCACGCATAATGGAGAATAGATATGGTGGCAGCCATGGAGCCCAGAGCCCGGAGAACCTCGCTCGCCTTTGAAGACTTGGAGTCTGCTATCTGAGCTATGTGGCACCTGAGATGTAGAATCCTGTCTGGAGTTAGGAATACCTTCATCTGCAAATTGTCTAACCGTGCCCCAATGAAGTCTAGAATTTGTACTGGTTGCAAATGGGATTTGTGAACATTGACCAATTCCCAGTAGGTCTGCTAACCGAATGAAATAATCTCAGGCCAAACACAAGTGATGCTTGTTGTGCACAGCGAAGAGACAGTCGTCCAGGTATGGAAACACCTGAATACCCTGAAGTCTCAGGTGAGCCGCTACAACTGCCATTACCTTGGTGAACACCCTGGGGGCTGTGGTGAGACAAAAGGGTAGGGCTCTGAACTGAAAGTGACTGGCTCCCAGCCGGAAACGCAGAAACCTCCTGGAGCGTCTGTGTATTGTGATGTGGTAGTAAGCATCCTGAAGGTCTAACGAGCACATCCAGTCGCTGTCTCTGAGATAAGGTAGAATGGACTGAAGTGACCATCCAGAACTTCTGTTTGGCTACCGACAGGTTTAATGTTGACAAGTCTAGACTGGGCCTGAGGTCCCCCTTCTTTTCTGGCACCAAAAAGAACCTTGAGTAGATGCCTAATCTGGACTGATGGGGGGGGGGGGAGGGGGCTTTTCGATGCCTCGTTTGAGAAGCAGCTTTGAAACCTCTAGAGCTGCGGCCCTCCCTGTGAGTGGGTGGAACATCCGGGAGGTGTTTTGCAATATTTGGAAGGGCAACGAAAGGAATAGAGTAACCTCTGGATATTATCTGAAGAACCCAGCGATCTGTCATAATGGACTCCCATGCTGCTGGGTATAAGGACAATCATCCCTCGACTGCCTCCAGAGTAGGACAGTCGGGCAACCCCTCAGGGCAGCTGACCGAGTCCATCAGAGAAGGGTTCCCTTGACCCGAAATTCCTGTGACCCCCTCTACCTCTGGGTTGGCATCAATCCTCTGCCCCTCTGCCTCTGGGGGAATAGCTATCCTGAGAATCTTGGTAAAACTGAGATTTTCGGAACCACATCTTCTTCTGCCCTCTGATTCCTAGAGAAGGACTGCTGAGGGTTAGAGAAGCAGACTCCGATGGCAAAGTCTTCCCGTCCTTTTCGCTCTGGACAAGTGTGTCACGTACTGTCTTCCCAAAGAGGGAAGAACCGTCGTAGGGAGCATTGATAAACAACTCCTTGAAAGGGTCCACAAACTGACACAATCTGAGCCAGGCATGACGTCTCATGGCTATGCCTGTCCCAGCTGCTCTAGCTGCTCCTTCCGTGGCATGGGAAAGTAGCCGCATAGATGTGTTTGAGACTGACTTCAGAGTATACATTTTCACCAAGAACAGCTGTCTGTCCTGCGGCGATAAAGACTCTGGTGGCTACTCTGTGAATTCCGAAGCAAGGTCTCGCTGAAGCCGAATCACATGTGCCAAATAATTCAGCGCAATGATAGAAAATGTCGCTGAGGAGTATACACCCTTCCCAAACCTATCCACTGACCTGAACTCCTTTGTCTGGAGGGTGGACTAAGGAACTCTCCTGTGCTAGTTCCTTCTTTGTGGCCGTTACGACCAACATAGCATTAACTGGGGCTCCTTTCGACCAGGGTTGTCTATCAGAAAGGGGGAGATAAAACCTAGTCAGGGCGTTTGGGGATGGGCTCTACAGTGTCGGGCTCTTTCCATGCCCTCGTGGTGATGAGGTCCACCAGGGGTCTGCTGGTGGGGGACACCCAGGAAGTAGATGGACCCATGCCAAAGGCCTCCAGGAACACTGACTCATCCCCAGAAGGTTTTGGGGCTGACCAACCTCCTCACTGGCGGAGGATCTCCATAATTTCTCTGAAGGGGACGTCTTCGGGAGGTGATCTGGGTGAGCCTTTTCCTTCTTCTAAGTCAGTGTCAGTGGTGAGGGACTCGGGGGGGGGGGGAGTCCAAGTGCCTCCTTTTGCACTTGCGCTTAAGGTGACCCTCTTCAGTGGGACTTTCAGAAGGGGATCCGCAAGCCGCAGGGATTTCCTCGGGGAAAATGACCTGGGGATCTTCTGGCACGGGCTGTCCCTGAGACAGGATGAAGGGAGTCGTCGCCAAATCCAGGGGGGCTTGGGTGGTATCAGAGGGGATGGTCTCGGGTCTCAATCCCTGGGAGAGAACCCTCTCCACCACTTCGAAGGCCGAGGGAGAAGTCCTCCCCGGATCCGAAGCGGGGACCGGAGCCGAAGACAGGGTAGCCTGAGGTCCGAGGGAACAGATCGGATCCGAAAGGGTAGCCTGAGGTCCGAGGGAACGGATCGGGTCCGAAAAGGTTGGACTCGAAGAATCCATTCCCCTGGGTCAGACTCCCTGTCCGCGGCTCCGAAAGTCACTCCGATCCAAACAAGTTGGATCCGAGGAACTCAAGGTAAGAGCCAGAGTCGAGGTTGGAGGAACCGTCGGCGCAGAGCTACCAGCTCTGAAAAACCTCGGATCCAAGAGCCCCGAAGTCGAAGCACGGATCGAGGAAGGAGACATTGGGCAGAAAAGAGGCATGGAGATCGCCCCTCCAGAGGGAGAGGGACCTGGCAAGACTCGCATCTGAATTTGGGTCTGAATAAATCTCCGCATCATCCTGTCCATATCTATGTCCGATAGGCTCAGAGTAGACCTCGAAGAGGCCACTGACTCGGATCTGGCTAGTCCGCACAGTGGGGTGGAGGGCCTCAGGTCCGAATGTTCCAACGGCTCCGGTGAGAAACTAGGAGACCGGAGCCGAGGAGAAACAGACCTCATGGTCTTAGATGGGGGGGCTGAGAAGGAGCTCCCTGCCTAGGGATCTCTTACGATGCCTGTCCTTTTTCTCCCTTTCTTCTCTGCGCCTATCCTTTTTCTCCCTTTCTTCTCTGCGCCTTTTCTTTTCCTTCTCTTTTTCCTTATTTTTGTCAGACTCGCTGACTGAAGATCTGTCCTTTGAAGACCCATCACCAGATAAAGAGGGAGGTCGAGTCCCTGTCTGGGGTTTTACACTAGCGACCGAGGCAGATTCCAGCATGGCAACAGGGAGAAGGCCTTTGGTAACTAGCTTGGCCTTACGATACCCAAGGGCCCTAGGGTTGAATTCTGAACAGACAGCACATTGAGTGGATAAATGTGCCACTCCTAAGCATATCACACACAGAGTGTGACCATCGGCAGGGGAAAGCTTATGGCCACACTATGTACATTTTCTGAACACAGGCTTTGGCTGGTCAGCCATAGTCCTGCCCTCCAAGGTATAGGCACTACCTTTCCAAAAACCACACACACACACACACACACACACACACACACACACACACACACACACACACACACACACACACACACACACACACAGGTAGGGGGAAGGGCAGGCCTAACTACTACCCTAATAAAAAAAAAAAAAAAAAAAAAGTTTTTTGTAACACCAACGACCACCTAGTCAAGCGCACCTAGATATCAGCAAAAAAGTTTCTAATTACTATCCCTGAGCTCAGAGCAAAGGAGACCACGATGCACACCACTGGTGTGGCAAATGAGATCTGGGGGAAGATAGGAGATGGTAGGGCATTATGGGTAAGGGGAGGAGCTCTGAGCTTGGAGCAGATGCTAGAAAAAAAGTTGCCAGCTCGGATCCGATACGGATCCATATACCCACAGGTTGCAGATAAAATGAAGTTAACTACTTCAGATCAAAAGATGTAAGCACTGGAACATCTTACTTAGGCTGCCGTTCCCAACTTATGAAGACCAACCGTAGAAACTTAATGTACTCAAAACAGCTACAAATGGAAACTGAAGTACCTAGAGCAAATTGATGAAAGGCAAAATGACAAATGGCGGATGAGAACAGAAGAGTTCCAAGGACATGCACTTGTTTCTGTTCCCCATCCCATTTAAATGTACACCCAACTGTAATAAAACAAAATATTAAAACAAAAAAGAAGTTATGTACTCACCATAACGTTCCATGTTGGTAGTCCCATCTCACCCTTCATTTTTATATATGGGTTCGGAGCCGATCCTCAGCTCCGACTCGGCCGATTTTCAAGCTCGAAGACTTCTGGTTGGCTCGTAGCTAAGCAGGTATCCCATGGTGCACCAGTGCAATCCCCAGATCTTGTTTGCTGCTCACTAGCAATAGAAAGATAGAAAGAAACCCTTAACCAACAAGCCAGTACTAAAGGGTCGCCAACCAAGAAATTTATAATATTATCTCCAGATCTTCCAGGATGGGGGCAGGAGGGAGGGTTGGTAAAAATGAAGGGTGAGATGGACTACCAACATGGAACGTTATGGTGAGTACATAACTTCTTTATGTTAGGTAGTCCAATCTCACCTTCATTTTTACATATGGGACAGTGTCCCTAACACCTAATTCTTGGGTGGCTCATTGGAAGATACTCCTGAGCACCGTGGAGCCAAAGAATGCTCTACCCCTAGAAGTCAAATCCAGCTTATGAGTAATAAATGTGTGAGGGGTAGCCCACGTAGCTGCTGCACAGATATGATCAACTGGTACCCTCTGCAGAGGTAGACAGAGACCTGGTAGAGTGAGCTTTGATCCTGTGTGGTAAGGGTCTGCCCTCAGAGCTGTAGATGAAAGCTATGCAACTCTAAATCCAATGTCACCTTAGAAACTGGCAAACCCAATCTGGACTCAGAAAAGGAAATGAACAATTGGTCTGACTTCCGAATTTCTTTGGTCTGTTGCAAATAGAAACGCAGCTGTCTGTGAACATCTAACTGGTGAAAACGGTATTCTGCTCCATTGCTATGACTGGGAAAGAAGACTGGGAGTTCAATGGACTGATTCAATGCTGCAGAAGAACAAACTTTGGGGACAAACGAAGGACTGGTACGTAAAGAAACCCTGTCTTTATGAAAAACTAAATAAGGTGGTTTAATAGACAGAGCATGTAGCTCAGAAACACGTCTGGCTGATGTAATAGCTACCAAAAACACAGCCTTCCAAGACAAATACTTTAAGGAAGCTGAACAAGACCGTTCAAAAGGAGGGGATGTTAGTTTGGACAACACAAAATTTAAGTCCCAAGAAGCCACAGGTTCCTGTAAAGGTGGTCTCAGCAAGGTGGCTCCTCTCAAAAAGGTTTCACACAACTTATGCGACATAAGGTTAACATTTGGAGATCCCAAATAAAAGTGTGAAATAGCCGCCAATTGTACTTTGATGGTGGCTGCGGCAGATCCCTGCTGAAAAAGCTCTGAAAGGAATTCCAGAATTACGGGAATGGGAGCGGTGTAAGGATCCACATTCATTTTCTGTGCCCAAATAGAAAACCTTTTCCACTTGCTGTCATACAGCCTTCTGGTTGATGGTCTGTGTGAGGATAAAAGAATATGGGACACTGACTATGAAACATCATGAAGCCTGACTAGAGAGATGGAACTATCAGCCAAGCTGTCAATTTGAGGGTGTGGAGAGAGAGGGGTGTAACGAGCTCGACATGTGGGTCAGTAGATCTGGAAATGGGTTCCAGGATCCAAGGATCGTCCAGGAGAAGAGGCTCGATGAAGGGAAACCAAACCTGAAAAGTCCAGTAAGGAGCAATGAGGATCAACTTGCTTCCCAGTTGCCTGGCTTTCTGTATCACTTTGGGGATTAGAGGAAAAGGAGGGAAGGCATAGAGAAGTCCCGTGGGCTAATAGTGTACCAGAGCGTCTCTGGATGCTTCCCCCGGAGGGGGAATTAGGGAAAAAAAATTGCTGCACTTGGCATTGACTGGACTGGCAAAAAGGTCGCAACAAGGTTGTCCCCATTTTAGGAAAATCTGTTCCACTATTTCCCATTTCAGAGACCACTCGTGGGGCAGCAGGATTGCCCAGCTCAGCTTGTCGACTACCATGTTGGATGTCCCCAGAATGTGCATTGCACCAGAAAGCGCTGGGAAGAAAATCGCCCATTCCCAAATTCTCATGGCTTCTCGACAGAGTGGGCAAGATCTGGTACCGCCCTGTTTGTTGATAAACCACACAACCGACATGTTGTCTGATTGTATCGCAATCGTCCCTGGAGGAAGAAGGTCCTGAAGTGCTTGCAACGACGGAAGCACCACTCTCATCTCCAGAACGTTGATATGCAGAGGAGCCTTGTGTTCTTGCCATGTGCTGTGGACCGTCCTGCCCAGATAATGCCCCCCCACCTGACCAGAGAGGCATCCGTGGTCACAGTGGCAACAGGTTGGGCAGGCACAAAGGAAGCTCCCGTGAACAAACTATTGGGGGCTATCCACCAACGAAGGTCCTTTTTGCATAATTCTGTCAGCAGAATAGAGTGATTCAGTGGTAGGTATTGGAATGACCACTGGGAGAATTGGAGCCATTGAAGGATTCATTTATGCAACCTGGCTAGGAGGTATTAACAGAATGGTTGAGGGCCATCGTTCCAAGAAGCTGAAGAATCCACCTTGCTTTGACCTTCCGAAGTGGGAGATGTCGCTGAACTTGTGAGACTAGGTTTTGTGCTCTTTAGGCGGGAAGACGAACTGTCATATCCACTGTGTCTACCGCTGCGCCTATAAAAATCAGATTGTGAGGGCAGTAATGCAGATTCTTCCCAATTTATGGAGATCCCTAGTTGAGCACAAAGCTGGATGGTGATGTCCCTTGTTTTGGAGAAGTAGATGCCTGATGGAGCCAGTCGTCCAAATATGGAAACACCTGGAATCCCTGACGTCTCAGATGAGCTGTCACTACTGCCATGCATTTGGTGAACACCCTGAGGGCTGTGGTGAGACTAAAGGACAGAGCACGAAACTGATAATGGCTGGCTCCCAGCCGGAAGCGCAGATACCGCCTTGATGCCTTGTCCATTTTTATATGGTAGTAGGCATCTTGGAGATCTAGAGAGCACATCCAATAGTTTTTCCCTAACAAAGTGTTACCATCCAAAACTTGTCCTTTTTCACGGATGTGTTTAGTCTGCTGAGGTCCAATATTGGCCTCCAGTCTCCGGTTCGTTTTGGGGCTAAAAAGAACCTGGAGTAAGTTTCGGATTCTATCTGGTCTACTGGCATGGGCTGGATGACTCAGAGCAACTTGTTGATCTCCACAGTTGCCCGATCCCTGAGATTGGGTGGAACATCGGAGATCTTCTTGGGAACAAATGGTGGAAAGGAAAAGGGCATGACATATCCTCTGGTAATGGACTCTTTGTACCCACTTGTCTTGGGTTAAATTTAGCCAGGCTTCTGGCTACAAAGAGATGTGACCCCCCGACTGGTCTCAGAGAAACACAGTCGGGCCCCACATCAGGAGCGCTGATAAGGCCACCCTCGAAAGGAACCGCGGCCTTGCTGGTATTGCGGATCGCCCCTGCCTCCAGGGCAACGTCTACCATTTCCTCCTCCTCTGCCTCTGAAGGAGGATTCACTCTGTGTGTCTGGAAAGGCCCTCAGGGACTTTTTGAACCACATCTTACCTCCCCTTTGACCTTAGGGGTATGGTCGAGAGGGGATGGTAAAATGGACTCCCACGGCAGAAAGAGTCTTTCCTTCCTGTTCACACCGAGTGAGTGCATCTTTCACTTTCACCCTGGAACCATCAAATGGGGCGTTGGTGAAGGTGGACTTGAACGGCTCCGCAAAATTACACAAGCGCATCCAGGAGTGGCACCTAAGGGCAACTCCTGAACCTGCTGCTCTGCTCGCTCCACCAGCCGCATGAGATATGAGCCGCATGGAGGAGTTAACTATGGAATTTAGGGTGGATAACTGTGCAGAGATCCTATCCGGGACACCCTCAGGAAAGCATCCTGTATGGAATCTCCTAACTCCTTAAGGAGATCCCTTTGCAACCTTGTGAAATGGGTAAGATAGTTCAGGGATTGAAGCGTAAAGGCCGCTGAACTAAACACACACTTCCCAAATCTGTCCATCTGTTGAGAGGCGGATGTACAGAGGAATAAGTCTCCGCCAACTCTTTCTTTGTAGCTGCCGCAAACACCATGGCATCTACGGGAACACCCTTAGACAAGAATCCTTTTCCAGGAGGGGCAGACAGGAAAGTACAGCTGTGTACACTTACCATAAATGTAGATGTTAGAGTGTATTCACTGTTGCAGTCATTACATTTGGGTAATCTGCTGGCAGGTTGCCCTCAGTCAGCCTGAATTCCAAAGTCTTGGGTCCTGCGTCAGTTGCTGTCTTCTCTTCCATGACGTTGGGTCGCCAGGGGTATAAAACATGCAGCAGACTCCATTTTCTTTAGTTTTTCTTGCCCCCAAAAAAGTATCAATAATATTACACACACACACATATATATATATATATATATATATATATATATATATATATATATCTGGACTGCAACAGTGAATACACTCTAACATCTACATTTATGGTAAGTGCACACAGCTGTACTATGTTCTTAGTCTTTCACTGCTGCAGTCATTACATTTGGGTAGAATCCCAAAGCTATGGTTGGGAGGCTGGAGCTAAATAGCATTAGGTGCGGCTATAAGGCCCTGCAGCACTGCAGTGGCCAAGCCTGCCCTGGACTTAGAGTAGAGAGGGAAATGGTAATGCTTTGTAAAGGTGAGAACAGAACTCCAAGTAGCAGCCTCTAGAATGTCTTTAGTTGGCACTCCTCTGAGAAAGGCTGCTGAAGTAGCTGCAGCGCTGGTGGAATGAGACCTAATGCCCTTGGGCACAGGTTTACCATGGTGCAAGTAGCAGAAACGGATGCAGTGGCTTATCCACTTTGAAATTATCTGCTTTGAAATAGCCTTTCCTTCTGATCCTGCAGCATATGACACTAGTAATTGCTCAGTTTTTCTTAGAGCTTTAGTCCTGCTCAAGTAGAATCTTAGCTGTCTGTGTACTTCCAAGGAATGCAGAATTCTCTCCCCTTTGTTCTGTGGATTTGGATAAAAAGTTGGCAGGTGAATTATTTGGTTAAGAGCCACAATGGAAACCACCTTAAGCATAAAAGTAGGATTTGTCCTCAGAAGCCCTGTCTGGATAAAATATTATAAAAGGCTCTACAGCCATGAGGGCCTGTAGCTCTGAAACTCTTCTTGCTGAAGTAATTGCTAATAGCAGGGCTGTCTTCCATAAGAACTTTATATCAGCGGTAGCAGCTTGGTTCAAATGGAGGCAGGGTGAGCTTTTCCAACACATAATTGAGGTCCCATGCAGGTAATGGTGATCTTCTAGGAGGCCTTAAATTTTTGGCTCCTCTAAGATACTGCTTTAGTAAAGGATGAGAATAGATTGATGGCTCTGTATTGTAATGAGCTGAAATGGCAGAGGCATGGATCTTGATCGATGAGAAAGATAGGCCTTTGTCAAGCATCTCAGTTAAGTATTGTAATATCTGAGGAATATGTGGTTCTGCTGAATCAGTTCCTTGTGCTTGATTCCAAGCACAGAATCTCTTCCATTTGTCAGCGTAAGATTTTCTAGTAATAGGCCTTCTGGCTTCCAAAATGATATCCATCACAGCTTTACTGAGAGGTGCCGTTTGTATGATTACATGATTAGCCATGCTGCCAGGTTCAGGGTCTGTAGTTGATTGTGCAGGATCTGATTCTTTTGCTGGGACAGTAGTTGTGGTCTTTGAGGCAAGGTCCAAGCTGGGTATTTTGACAAGTTCCTTAGGATTAGGTACCAGTATTGGCGGGGCCAGTCCGGGGCAATTAAGATCATCTTCGGCTTCTCTTGCCTGACATTTAGGAGGACCTTTGGTAGAAGAGGCGGAGGAGGAAAGGCGTAAACTGATAGGTTTTTCCAACTGAAGGATAGGGCGTCCACTTGATAAGGCGTCCACTTTCCATGGTTGTCTGTGATAAGTCCTTGTGCAGAATCTTTTCAATTCATAATTTTGAGGAGAGGCAAATGGATCTAGGTCTGGGCTCCCCCATTTCTCTGTTATCATGCTGAAGACTTGTGGATTTAGTTTCCACCCGTGAGGATCCATAAGGTTTCTGCTTAAATCGTCTGCCAGAGTGTTTTGTTTTCCTGGCAGGAATTGAGCTTGAAGATGTATTTGGTAGGTCAAAGCTGTGTCCCACAGTGCCATGGCTAATCTGCAAAGGGGGTATGAGTGTGTGCCCCCTTGCATGTTTATATACCACATGACTGTGGTGTTGTCCCCCCTTGCTTGTTTATATACCACATGACTGTGGTGTTGTCCGTCTTTATCAGTAGTTGCCCTGGATGAAGTGAGTCCTTGAAGGCTGTTAGGGCATTTTGAACAGCTAGCATCTCTTTCTGGTTGATATGTAGATGCATTTGTTTTGGTGCCCATATGCCCTGAATGCATCTTCCTGCCATGTGGGCCCCCCAGGCATAATCTGATGCATCTGTTAAGGTTTGGCTGGCAGGGGGTAGAGTGAAAGGCAGTCCCATGTTTTGGTGACAGGCCTTTGCCCACCATAGAAACTCCTGTTGCAGGCAGGTAATGAGAGGAATCATTGTTTCCAGACTGTGTGAATGTTGACTCCATAAACTTTTTAGGTACCATTGAAGTTTCCTCATATGCAGTCTTGCATATGGAATTAGTAGGATGCAGGATGCCATGAAGTCCAGAGCCTGCAGAATTTGTCTTGCAGAAGACTGGGTTTTTGTTGCCATCAGTTTGAAGTAAGTAGTCAGTTGCCTTTGTTTGTCTGGCATGAGGTAAGCCATCTGGGCAGTTGTATTCAAGCTTGCACCCAGGAATGTTATCTTTCCAGAGAGTACCAGTTGTGATTTATTTTAGTTTATTGTGTACCCTAGGCATGTTAGAAGCCTTTTCACAAACACCAGGTGTCGTAGAAGAGTGTGTCCTTGTTCTCTGCTTGAATGAGACAGTCGTCCAAGTAAGGATATATTTGTATACTTCTTTGTCTGCAAACTGCAATTACTGGTGCCACGCACTTTGTAAAGACCCTGGGCGCAGTAGATAAGCCAAAGGGCAGTGCATAGAATTGGTAATGCATTAAGCCAGCCTTGAATCTGAGGTATCTTCTGCACGACCGTCTTATTGGGACACGCAGGTATGCCTATTTTAGGTCTAAAATCACCAGCCAAGCATTCTTGCCCAGCATGGGCAGAAGCTGCTGCAAAGTGAGCATTTTGAATTTTGGAACGTCCAGGTATGTGTTCAAAATCGATAAATCCAGTATTGGCCGCCAGGCCTTGTCCTTTTTGGGTACTAAGAACAGTCTTGAGTAAAAACCTTGTCCTTTTTCCTGTTCTGGTATTGTTTGAATGGCCCCCATATCCATGAGGGACGTAACCCGTTTCTGTGCCTCTGCCCATTGATTTTTTGGCAGATCTGGCCAACCATTTGTCATTGGCAGAGTGTGGAAATGGAATCTGTATCCCTATGATACGATGTTTAGTACCCACTTGTCCTGGGTTATTAACTGCCAATTTTGAGCAAAAAATACTAATTTTCCCCATGGGTGCTGCCAAAAGATAAGTGATTAGTGTAGGCAGAGGAAAGTCATTGGGATTGCTTTCTGTAGGTTTGCGCATTATCTCCTCCAGATTTGGAGGTGGATGCGCCCCATTGCTTTGACCTGTATATGTCTTGCGCCTGGTATCTGGAACCCGTAGGGTGTCTGTATTTGCCCCTTTGAGCTCTGTCGGACACAGGAAAGGACCAGTTTTTTGTAGGCCAGTGTCTACTGAATCTAGGTGGCTGCACTTGTAAGAAGTCTTTAAACAGTTTGCATAGACTTAGCTTTGTCTTCCATTTTCTTTAAAACCTCTTCTGCTTGAATACCAAACAGAGAATCATGCTGTAAAGGTGCATCTAGCAATTTAGCTTTAACATGGTCAGGCAAATTTTGTTCCTTTAACCAGGCATGCCTCCTAATCACAGGTCCAGTAACTGCGGCCCTGCAGGAGACTTCCAAAGAATCAAAGCCACATTGCAAAGTATGCTTTCCAACTTGTTCAGCTGCATGCAATAATTCCTGCAATTCTTTATTTTCTGCACATTATGAAATCAACATTTTCTGTTTTAGCAATCCCATAACATGTTGTTGGTTCTTCACATGAAATTGACAGTTTAACGCCCTGATTGCCAAGGTTGCAGATGTATAAACCCCCCCCCCCCATCTGTCCAGTGCCCTTGAATCCCTGTCAGTGGGGGTAGGGTTTTAGGCTGTTGAGGCCTGACCCTGTGAGAAAAAGTTTCAGGATCAGCAGCAGGGTTTCTAAATAAAAATGTATGAGAGTCAGGGACCCTGTAATATCTGGGAGCCGGAGGTAAGGAGTCAGGGGTCAAGTTTGACTCCGAAAACACATCATCCACAACGTTTAAACCAGGGGGAACGGCTAAAGGCTTGTGCTGAGGGGGAAGGAGGAAATCCCAGAACCTCTTTTTTGATTCTGAGAAGTCTTGACTCTCCCAGTGAAAATGCATCCTCAAAGTATGCAAGGTTTCTCCAAATGAATAATCCTCAGGAGGAGATGCAGATGAACAGACTCCTCAGCATCAGAATCCTCATAGGGAGGTTAAGATAATTCCTGATCAGAAGAAATAGATGATCTGAAGATTCATAATCAGTATCTTGCCTAGGCCTCATCTGGAGAGGGATGGGTACCCCTGATCAAGGTAATGAGGTCTTCAGCCATTTTGATCTGTTTTTTTTAGGCATGGTGGCCTGTGCACGTGGCTCATGCGTCGGTTTTTTAGTTTTAGAAGTTGCTTTCGTCTTTGGTTTTGCAGCGGTCATCGGTCTGATGTACAAATGTTTAGGTCCGACTACACCCTCACAAGCCGGTGCCTGCTCAGCGGCTCCAGACCCATCCGAGGGAGATACATATGTCGGTCCAATACCTTGAGTATTATTGCGGCATGCTGGACTCCACATGGGTGTCGTTAGAGGCCTGCGACTTGAAGGTAGCGGGTATCAGGGGCTGCGAAGGCGCCTCACTGAGTACCGGTGAACCAGCGACTGGCTTAGGAGAAACTTAATAGTGCGTTGGTTAATTCTAGCACAAAACCGACAGCCAGGCATGTTGTGATCAGGGCCTAGGCAAGGAATACAGTATAAATGGAAATCTTTATGAGGTATTTCCTTCCCATAAGTAATATAATTATTAACTTTTTCTGACATCGGTAAAAAGCAAGAAAAAAGTTTCCCCAACGGGGTACTTGGCTTTAGTGAAGACTTCAGTTCTGAAACTCAAACTCGAATATTTCAGTAGTTGGCACACCTGCACTTGCGAAATGCTTCTGCTTCGGGCACCACGCGGCAAGAAAAAGACAAACATTCAGCCAACGCCATTTTCTTTATACCACTGGCAACCTGACGTCATGGAAGAGAAGACAGCAACCGACGCAGGACCCAACACTTTGGAATTCAGGCCGGAGGGCAACCTGCCAGCAGATTACCCAAATGTAATGACTGCAAAACTGAAACACGAAGAAGATCTTATTTAGTCTTCTAGGTACTGGCTCCATGGCATCGGGAGTATCCCACACCTTCCAACTAACCAGATCCATTAGCTCGTCAAAAGGTGTAGACACCCAAGAGGCAGAGGGTTGAGACCCAAAAGCCTTCGGGTACACAGACTCCTCATCAGAAGTGTTGACAGTGGGCAGGTTGCACCTCTGTTTAAGGGTCTCTAGAATGTCCACAAAGGAGACATCAGAGGACGACTTAGGGGACCCCTCCGACTCATCGAGGTCAGTGTCCAATGTCAGAGACTCATCCTGGGAGTCAATACGCTTCCTCTTGCATACGCTCTTCCGCGAGGGCTCCTCAAGAGTAGGGACTGAAACCGAAGTGGGAGCCCTAGGGGGAAAGAGTGCTTGTACCACTGGCAGGGGCTGCAGATTGTGACAGCACACTCATCACCTCAAAAGCAGATCTCTCTGGCTCCGAAGACCGTCCCCACTCCGAAGAGACAAAGGACGGTGCTGGAGCCACAGCCTCCGAGATAGATGCAGGGTCCGAGCTCACCCTGGCAGACGCACCGAGAGATAGGCTCGGAACTGACAAAGATATATTTAAAACCTCCCCCTCAGCGCTGACAGAAGAGCTTCGGTCCCTGGACACGACGAATGGAGCCGAACGTGTCCAAGCCGAACTTGGCTCCAATGCAACAGCAAGGGGAGCCAGAACGGAGGGTTCCTCCATTGGTAACAAGCACTCTTGCTCTGAAAACCCAACATGGCTCGGAGGAGGAATCATGGATGGAGATAAGACTGGTTCGAGTGGCTCAGAGACAGATTGGGTCGGAGCCAACAAAAATTTAGGCAGGGCAGATGATTTGAGGAGTCTCAGTACTACCCTCTCCACATCATCTTCTGAAAGACTTCTGGAAGACAAGGTTCGGGATCTCGACCTAGCAGGCACTGGAGATTTGACCATCACAGAGACCGGTCGGGATACTACATACCGGCTCTGAGAAGTAGAGTCAACTATTAGTAAGGATTCAGCAGTCGGCACAAAAGTACCTGTGAAATACTCTGAACCCACAGTGCTCTCCTTCGGCACCGAAGATTGAGTCGTCGAGGAGGCAAGTTTTATTAATTTGGCAGGCGGCTCCAAAACAGTAGCCTGTGCCGGAGAAGGCCTTTTTGCACCTTTAGATTTTGAGTCAGGTCTTGACTTAGACGAGGAAGCCGAAGCACCAGACAAAGCTTCCTCAAAGGGTGGCTTCAAAAGACCCCTGAGTATCAGTTTGTTCTTTCTCTCCTGCAACACTCTAGGAGAGAAAGCATGACAAAACAAACATGATTCTTGCAAATGGGTGGCTCCCAAACAGTAGACACAGCTACTGTGGCTATCAGTCAAAGAAATTTTCTGGAAGCACTTCATATATTTTTTTAAACCCAGAGGGTTTGTGCTCCTTGCTATCCTTAGACATTGGGAACCCACAAGCAATCAAATGGAAAAAGGAAAGAGAAGAAGATGACTGAGGACTAGGTCCTCTAACTAAAACGGGCCTAGCCCTACAGATGAAAAAAAACACAAGGACTAGGTCCTCTAAGTTAAATGGGCCTAGTGTAAGATAGAGTCAGTCACACAGGAAAATATTTTAAACAAATTACAGTGGAAGTAACACGAGGATTAGGTCTTCTAAGTTAAAATGGGCCTAGCCCTGGGAAGAACTGGGTCTTCTAATTTAAGCAGACCAAGGCAACACACACACACACACACACACACACACACACACACACACACACACACACACACACACACACACACACACACACACACACACACACACACACACACACACACTTGCTCAAGGGTAGCAATTAACAAGAAGAAGAAATTATGACTTTAGCGGATCCCCGCTAAAGACCACCAGTCAACAATAATAGCTTGCTAGGAAATGATCAATAGGAGCCCCTATTGATTAACAACGGTGAACTCGCCAACTAATACTCTAGACAAGAAAAAAGGCAAGTTCGTCTAACTACTGAATACAGGAGACTACTAAACTTGTCAAACAAAGCCACAAGGCAATTTAGGTAAATCCTATCTAAATAACAGGGAGAAGCGAAACCGCCAAAACTAACTGTTTAGGTAAAGCGCAACTGCGCCTAATTACTGGTACACAGGATACCACTAAAAAGGTCACACAACAACCACAAGACAATAAAGGCAAGTCCTATAATGTATATATACAATAACTATGCAAAGGATACTAGAATAATGAAAATTTTCAAAAACTTAGCCAGAGCCAAGAGAAGCACATCCGAACTCGTCGACACTGCAAACGACATCTGGGGATTGCACTGGTGCACCATGGGATACTGGCTTAGCCACGAGCTGACCAGAAGTCTTAGAGCTTGAAAATCGGCAGAGACAGAGCAGAGGATCAGCTCCGAACCCATATGTAAAAATGAAGGTGAGATTGGACTACTAACATCTATCCATTCACGTAGAAAGTCAGCAAAGTGATGTAATCCAGCTTAAGAGCCTCTGAAATGTTAGGGATGACCCTACCTAGAAGTAGTTTAACTACGGCAGGTCTTAGACTTTGAGAATAGTTAAAACTGTGTGAGAACACATAAACCCCATCACCACCCTACACCATGGGGAAAGTGTTAGTCTACTCTAGCTTGCATTCAACACCTCCTCTTCTACCATTTTTAAGAGGGCCTTAAAACGGTCTCTTGCCATTTTAAATTTTACAATCAATGATGACCTCAAACTATCTTTTTTTGGTGAAGACAATTTCACATCATCAGCAATCCCAACAATTCAGCATTCAAACAGCAGTACCCTCAGACATCCATATCAAGTGGCACAAACCCAATCAGTGCATGGTTAAACAACTCACAACAGTAGTACAAAGCAACTAGAGTATTATAACCTCAAATATTACCAAAATCACTACAGCACCCCTGGAAGTTCAAAACGTTAATGTGATAAACGCAACTGAACCACTAATAGACATTTTTAAAATTTCCACTTTTTAAAATGCAGGTCATCATGAAATTAAGAATTCTATACGTATACTCATTTTATTTAAATGAATGCACACATTCAAAGATACAGACACCACAAATTTAAAAATGGCAAACTAGGGTTTTAAAAATACCAGACCATGAAATTAACTAAATTTAATCTGGTGACTTAAGGAAAAAATTGATAGCAAAAGATGAACGTGGAACTAATATCCAGTATAAGTAGCATTTCTTTTAAATTTTAACTTTTTAAAAAACTTTCAAAATTTATCATGAAAGTTTCAAAATACAGCAAACATGGTTTTAAAGTTAAAGAGCAAAACTGTCAGCAATGAATCCCATGAAAACAAAGCATTTTAACTTAAAGAATGAGGTTTGATTTCTGTTTATAAATGTGATCAGCCTCCCAACTATGATTTCAACACACAATTCTGCTGGACAAGAAATTATCAACATTCCTTAGCTGACAGAATGAAAAGAAATTCAAGACTTTAGAGATTAACTTCTGAACGCACAAATGCTCAAAAACAATTACAATATACAGGTACAAAAACTGTATAATTTCTGATGTGTGCTTTTAGAGAAAAAAAAAAAAAAAAAAAAAGAGAGTCAGACAATGAAGAAACATATGAAAGCATAACCACACTTCAGATTTTCTTTAAAGCCACACAATCTCCTAGAAAGACATTCAAAAATTCACATGTGAAACTCACTCTAATACATGACCTTTAAGGAGGTCTCATGCAGTACATCATGACCACGTGACTGCCCCCAGATGCAGGCATTCGTCTTTGGCATATGATTTCAAAGGGGGTGTGTGTGTGTGTGTGTGGGGGGGGGGGGGGGGGGTGTTCAAGCCAAATGTACATCTTCAAAAAGACCCAACTTCTGAGCAATGCAGTAATATAAATTTCGCATTAGAACAAATGAGAACAGAAGAAATGCATCAACCCAGACGTAGGTGCACATTCCTCCCTCCAACACAATATATTAAGAAATTTATGGGGAAGGCATTGTAATGAGATACGAAATTAACTGCTACATAAGCTACAACCTTTTGAATGCAAAAACCCTGGCCAAATCCGGAAGCACTGCAGTAAAGAACAATGTGCTTCAACTAGGTCTTGCACTTACATTCTCCAGGTTACAGTTCCATCTGCTCTACCACTAAGTTACTGAACCAGCTAAGATTCACCCATAATGCTGGAGCTTTCACCTCTTCCCTCATACAATAATACACAAAGACAAACGAGAACAGAGAAGTCTATCAACCTACATCTACTCAATCCAGGTTTAGCAGCATTTTCCTCTAACACAATACATCAAGCAAACAAACACGGATAGAGATAGTGCATCCACACATTGCTATCAATGTCCACACAAAAGCCCTGATCCATGGCCTGAAGCACATCACTAAAGAAGTACATGCTTTTGTTAGTGCTTGCACCGAAATCCTTTGTATCACCATTCCAGTTTCTCAACAACTGTATTTTAAAAGTTGCTAAGCAATGTTTCCCACACATAAATAAATCACTGTTGCAGTAGCCTAAGCAGTATGGGACATCTCCTAACCAGGACTGAACCAGCTGGCCAGCTTTCAAAGCTTTAGGGGATCTTCCACGTGCCTAGCCACTGCACACTACGAGTAAGTGGCTAGGTTGCCAAAATTTCAGAGCTTGCTTGCCTCAGAAGAGAGAGGCTTAAGCCCTGCCAGACAGGAACAGTCATAACAAAAATCCCACAACTTGACATAAAACAGCAAAAGGTGAAAGGCTGGATGGGAAAGTACATCTATTGCAACAGTGGCCTATTCGGACATCTAGTTTCCTTACACAGCTGTACTAGATTAATCATTTTAATCACTATTGGCAGGAATCTAAGCTATGTGGGACAAATACCAGAGCTTAGAAATAAAGGGAGTAGGAGGATCAGAGACCAAGATCTGCTGAAGAATAGTCCCAGAAAAGCCAGCTCTGGATCGACAGCATAGAATCTAGTTTGCAGTGTCTAGTAAAAGTGTGGACAAGTGACCAATTTCCTGCTTCTAGTATATTTCTAGAGACCACCTCTTTCCAAAATGCCAAACAGGTAGCCAGAGTATTGGTACAGTGCAGCTTAACCTTGCCTGAAGTGTCTTATGGGGAGAACAAAAAGCAATAGCAAGATACAGCCACAGAGATGCAGTCTGTTTGACACAGGTAGACTCTTTTTCAAAGGAAACAAATAGTTGATCATAAGTTGAAGATTTTTGCTCACTCAGTCATTGTAGTATCTAAGTCATCTTTGGATAGCAAGAGTGTGTAAATTTCTTCCTCCCTTATTTTTAATTCTGGAAATAGAACAGGAAGATGAAATGTCTGGCTCAATGTAGCATATCTCAGAGTAACATGGTTTTTCTAATACAAGAACTTCAAATCAGCCTTATGAGCAGGTTCAAAAGGAAAAAGTGCAATTTTTTCCATAAAAAATGAGATGCTAAGGAGGAGCCAGCTGAATTCCACATGGCTGGGATGTGCAAAGCCCTTGTCAAAAACTGTTACTTGAGGTAAGGTGGAAAAGGCGGATAAGAGAAAACAAGCAAAAATGCCTGAAAGGTTAATAGAGTGAGTCAGAAAAGGCCATAGGATAATAACTCACAAATACTGCAGAACCAAAGAAGTCAGAAACGTAAAAGGATACTGGTTTTTATCTTGGACCCAACTAGAAAATCTTTTCCACTTACCCATCTTTTCCATTTACCCATGTGTGTGATTTTCTAGTCACAGGTTTCTTTGCTTCCTTTAATATCCGCTGTACATCCGCATAAGTTACCTAAAAAGTACTAAAATTTTATCATCCAGGATATTAACTGAAGTAGGTTGGAGTGTACAAACAACCCCTGTCCTGTGTGACAAAGTCAATTCTGCAAGGAAGCTTGGGGTAATTGCCCTTAGCCATTTTTAAAAGAAGGGAGAACCACTGTTGCCTGGGTCAAGAGAGGATCACCACAAATATTCTTGATGAATCCAATCTTTAGAACACAGGTTGTTGGAGGAAAGCGTGGAATAGCATACAAGAACATCCCTATCAATGGAAATGAAAATTATCTGTCATTCAAGCCTATGGGCAAGTCCTGCAGAAGAACATCTTTAACTGTTTGTTGTGGCCAGAGGCAAATAGATTTGAGGAGCTCCTCACAAATGGATAAATTCCTAGAAGAACAGAGTGCAACTTCTATACTTGAGGGTCTGTCCTGGTCCTGCTCAGCTTGTCTTCAATAATGTGTTGTTCTAACAAATGTAGGTCATTTGGAGGACAGAGTGAATTCAGTCACTAGTTCCCAGGCTAACATAGTTAGTCTACAAAGGGTAAAACCTGGTTCACCCTGTTTGTTTACGTACCACTTCACTGTGGTGCTGTCTGTGATGACTAGTAGGAGGCCTGGAGTCCAAAGATGGTTTACATATTTTAAAGTATTTATTACAGCCATCATTTCTTTATGTGCTTTAATTCATCTCACCTTTTCCACAGGCCCTGGACATTCACCCCCTTGGACAAAGCTCACCAAGCAAAGTCGGATGCATCTGGGGGCTAGAAGTGGAAAAATGGAGATCTGGGTTGAGAGAGAACTGAAGATCTGGGTTGAGAGAGGACTGATTCAACCACAACAGAAACTCCTTTTTCACAAACTCCAACACTGAAATCTGAAATGAAAGGGGGAAATTGGCATCAGAAACTTTCTCTTGACCAGACTTCAAGAGGATCACAAGAACAGTAGAGGCCATTAAACCTAGAATTGAGATCTTCCCTAGCAGATGCCAGAGACTTGTTGGAAAATACCAGAAACTGCTCCTTCTAACCTTCTACTTTGCCCAATGGAAGAAAAGGAGTCATGGGGGATGTGTCCAGTGAACTATCCAGAAACACTATCTAGCAAAATGGAATAAAAGATTTCACATTTCACCTACAAAGCCATACTTAGGGGAAAAAAAGTTTTTAACCAAGTCAGAGATTCCTGACAAAGCATTAAAGAATCTGCAAAAATAAGACAGTTAAGGAAAATGTGAATGTAATGCATCTTGTAATGGGCTATTACAGGAGCCATGCACTTTGTAAACACTCCTGGAGCTGTAGACAAACCAAAGGGCAAGGCAGAAAACTGAAAACATAAACCAGGCATGGGAACAAAAATGTATCTGAAATCTTTGAGAACTGGAATGTGATAAGCATCTTTCAAATCCAGTTTAACTAAAAAACTCTTTCCCTCTTTGATCTGGGGGAAGATGTTCTATAAACACACTGAGACAGCATCTGATCCTGAACAGGAGGGATCAGGAAGGCTTGACTGGATGGATGAAAAGGAGTCCCCTTAAAAGGAGGAAGGGAAAGCCATTCCCAGATGTAACCTTTTAGAATGATTTTCAAAACACAGAAGTTATATGGTGCACAGGAAAGTGAACACCTAAACTTTGGGGGAATTTTTTTTTTTACAAGAGGACTGCCAGTGTGGGGAAGGGAGAACATGGAGGAGGATATAGTAATTCCATTTTCTTATATTGTACTTTGTTTTGGGAAGACTTCACTTTCTCCACTAAGCTTCCATGCCACTGCTTTTTGAAAAATTGTTTGCCTGTGCCTTTCTGGGAATGCTTATTACATTTCATGAAAAAGGAACCTGAACTGGAAAAAAACAAACATTTATTTTATATTTTGGCAAGGAGGGTTGAAAAAAAACTTGCGCAACCCCCTGAATTAACTTTCTCCTTTAACAAACCTTTGAAGGACCTCAGCTAAAGAAAGACCAAATGACAATTTTTTATCCAGGGAAGCATTCTGGATACCAGCTTTGACATCATTCGGTAAATTCTGAGAACGTTGCTAGGCAAAAATCTTCTCATCACTGACTCAGAAGCACCTGCTCTAGAAACAGCATTAGCAGTGTCACAAGCATATTTTAGAGAATGTTTGGTTATCAAAGACACATAGGACAGTACCAAAGTTAGAGATGCTGGGTCTATATTAGTTACACGAAAACTCTGTTCAGCGAAACCCATTTGTGTGACACCCAATGAGCGAAAGTCGCAAATATCGAACAACAATAATAAAAGGATTAATACACAAAATCTTTCACTAACTGTTTTCTGCAGGGGGGCAAGCCCCCCTATACCCCCGCTACTTAAATATACCAACTCCGAGATCGCACTCCATTGAAGTAAATGGGAAGAATTCCCTATGGCATATCTCCATTATTTCTTGCGATATTAGCGACTTTCACTCATTGCGTGTTGCTCAAACAGGTTTCGCTTACCTGAGTTTTCGTGCAACTAATATAGATCAGAGATGCTTTAGTCTCTGAAACAGCAAGATCAGCAATTAACTTTTTCAAATTGTCATAAGCAGTTTGGCAGAAGCAAATTTTGACAGGGAAATTATTGCAGGAACTGACCTAGGGTCAGAAAAACAGAATTTGTGGAATTGGGGCAACTTGTACAAATTTATCAAATTTTCTGGGAGCAGGTAGCTGTCTGCCAAGGTAACCAAATGAAATGTTGGAACCCAATGCAGCAAGTCACGGAATGTGACGACTGAATAGATGAAGGATTGGACCTGTAATTACAAAGCCTTTGATGCCACTGCCCAGAACATTTCCTCTGCTCCGAGGTTTGGTGATCTTAGAGTTGGTAAATAAAAGGTAGGGGGGGGGGCTTGCCCACTCTGGGGAGGGGTCTAATGGAGAACAGTGATTTTTTAAGATTTGCTCTTCTGCGTTTTTGCTTTTTTTGGACTGGCCAGCAATCAGCATTTCGAGTGCCGCCATTTCAAATGGCAGCTGGCTGCCAGACGAATTACTGGCTGCAAACAATCATCCTCCCCAAGGCATAAGGCAAACAACAGATGCGGATCAGCTGCAGGTGGAGGAAAACCCATTTGTAACATACAATATCTTTGCTCGGATTCTGTTATTTCATTTTGCTCAAAATGAAATGAACCCTTCATTCCTTTTTTTTATTTTTTGATTTACATCTTTCATTGGCTGGGTTAGTCCCCCTAGGCTAGTGGCTGCTTTTCATGGGAGACCAAAGGTGGTGTTTATATTACCTGGAGAAATTTGGCCAGAACATCAAGGAACTTCTACTCGTTTTGATAGGTACTGTGGGATCTTTTACATCCAACACAGTAGAATAAAGATCCACAGCTAAGGTACTAAACAATAAAAACAAAAAAGTCTAAGAACCAAAGGAACTTCTCAACTTGTCTTCACATGAAAGTGTGTTTTATTCCAAAAACAGCTGCACTATTATCCCATCTGAGTTGCCACTAACTCAAGCAGACAGAATCTCAGTTTACATCTCGTCCAAAGGACAACACACTCAGGTGTGCAACACCCCCTTATGTTGCACTGCAGTATCAGCAAACATCTACCTGTTGTGAATACAACTTGCAGCCTTCTGCACCAACAGTATCCGAAAAAGACGACTCTTCAGGAGGTGAATCTGAAGAATAACTGATCAGAATTAGACTCCCCATTCTGTGGAGTAGGAAGTTTAGGAACACATTTTAAGTTTAAATCCAATGCCTCAGACTGGCAATAAGAATCTGAGAGGAATGTTTTTTATTTATTTATTTTTTTAAATGAAAAAGGAAGACTCAAGTAAAAAGACTGAAAGGCTTTAAAAATAAACCTTTAGCAAAAAATAGCCAATACAAGATAAATGTCTAACGTTGTTTCCTTTTTTTCTGAGGAACATCATCAGCAGCCCCCCTTTTCCCCATTTTTTTCTACACGGGGTTGGGGTATCATGTTAACTGTCACCAACTCTCTCGTTTCATTGCCACACTCCTGCCTTCTTCAACACTCATGCCTGACTGTCGCAGATCTTCTTTCACACAATCCATCCACCTCTTTGCTGGATGCCCTCGCTTCCTCTTACCTTCTTCCTGTCGGTCTCAAATCGTCCTCACCAGATTGTATTCTGCACGTTTCCAAACCACCATAATCTGCTCTCTTTGATCTTTTCTGCAATTGAAGCTACTTTGTCTTCTGCTCTTATGTCCTCATTCCGTCTGTCCCACAGTGTGCATCCTACCACCTTTCTCAGGCACTTCATTTCCATCATCTCTAGCTTCAACTGCTCTGCCTTCACTGCCCAGGTTTCTGTACATATGGTAGTGTTGGTCACACCACTATCTTGTAAACCTTATTTTTCAGCTTCTGTCAAAGACTACACCTGACACACTATGCCAGATGGCTGCAGCCCCTCTGATTCTAGCTTTGACCTCTTCATTCAGACTACCCTTCTCAAACCACCCCCTCCAGATACTTGAAGTTGTTAACCCATTCCACTATCTTCCCTTCTATCTCTGTTCTCAGTTTCTTCTTATTTCCCCAGTTTGCTGCCATTACCACTGTCTTATCTGTGCTCAAGTTTCATCCCATGTGCCTTCAGATTTGCATTCCATTCATTTACCCTTTGCTGAATCTCTAGCTCAGACTCTGCCTGTACTGCCAAATCAGCTGCATACAGCAACTTTGTTGATTTGTCCCCTCCAACCAGTTTGCTAATGCAGTCCATCACCAGCATTAACAGCAGTGGGCTCAGAGCTGAACCCTGCTGTACACCCAACCACCACTGGGAACCCCCCTCTGTGAGGCCGGACACTGTTCGTACTTAAGTCACTGGGTCCTTGTACATAGCCTGCACTAATTCTACCAACGTTTCTGGGACTTCAAACCACAGCAGTACTACTCAGATCAGCTTTCTTGGGACCATGTCATATGCTTTCTCCAAGTCTAAGAATGCCCATTTGGACTCTCTCCTTACCTCTAGCTTCTTCTCAAGTATCTGTCTCACTGCAAACATCGGGTCAATTGTGCTGCATCCTGATCTAAATCTGAACTGCTCATCTCCCATCTTACATTCTACTACTATGTATATCCATTTATCAATCACCCTCTCCAGAACTTTTATGCAATGTGGTAGGAGTTTGATGGCTCTGTACTGCCCGCTGTTATGGATTTTCCCCTTGTTCTTGTACACTGGCACGAGTATGCTTATTCTCTAGTAATATGGAATACTCCTCTCTCTCTCTCCACACGGCTATTAATACCCTCAGGAGCCATTTCTCCCCTATCTCACCCAGCATCTTTATCATATCCGCTGTGACCTCATTCGAGCCTGCTGCTTTCCCTGACCATCTTCCTTGGTGCTGTTCTTACTTCTAAGGTGAGCTCCTCTTCGTCTCTCATCGTAGTCTGTTTCTGGAGCAGTACAGCTTCTGTGGGGTTTTCTTCATTCAGAAGCTGCTGGAAATACTCCTTCCATCTGCTTTTGATGTCCTGTGGACTGGTGAGCAGGTTGTTGTTGGCATCCCTTATGAAGGGTGTCTTTCTATCTTCATCTTTCGGTCTTTGCCTTGCAACCTGATACAGTTTCTTTGTGCTCCTTACCAAGTCACTTTCCAGAAGTTGGTAGAGTGTCTCCAATGCCATATTCTTTGCTACTGCAACTTCCTCCTTAGCTTGTTAGCCAACCAGTAGTCCTTCCTAGCCTGGTCAGTCTTTTCCATCTCCCACTTCTTTCTGCACTACTTTCTTTTGATGACTTCCTGGACTTCTGTATTCCACCACCAGCTTTCCTTATGTACCTTATTTCCATATCTGGCTCGGCCACATATCTTTTCTATAGTCCTAACACATGCTGTTTTTAGGCACTGCCACTCTTCAACTCCACCTATTTCCTCCTCTTCTTTGGGTGCTAGAGCCCCGAGTAATTCCTTAAACTGCTGTACTTTCTCTCCAGTCAACTTGTAGGTCTTCAGTCTGGTCTCTGTTGACATTAGAGCTCTGACCACTGCTTGCAGCTGATTTTGGCAACTAGTGGTTTATGCTGTGGGCAGACTGTTTCACTGAGGATGACTTTGTAATCATGGATTCTACCCCAGTGCCTTTTCGTTACTAGAAGGAAGTCTACCCGAGTTGCATGTTGGCTACTCTTGTATGCGATTGACGTCTCTCTTTCTGAGCCAAGTTTAGCCTAATTTAACCCAAAACTAAATTCCATCTTGTTTGCGAATTTCTTGCCTTTCTCAACTAGAATAGTCCTGTTTCCAGGCTTTGCTGGTTTCAGGACTTAGTTTCAGTGTTCAGAGCTATCCATACCTTGTTGTGGTAGAGGGAGGTCCTACTGCTTACCAGTGACAGTGGGAGCAATGTACTGCCTACCCAACACTAGAGGAGTGGTTTTCCAGCTCTGAAATTGCAGTTTTACTGGCCATTTTGGGCTAATTTCCATCCCTTTCAACTTTCTGGCATAAATAAGTGCGTTTGCACGTGTCCGAGCTTATTTTAGATCAGCAGATCCTGTTTAGGCGACCTACAGACTACTACAGCACCAGAAACGAGAAAGAGACTTTGTGCTAACTGCAAGTACTTTTTGCTGAATTTTCTAATTTTGGTCGTTTTTTTTACCTGCACTTCTCAGAAAGCTTAAAAAAGTAGACTAGCTACTTATTTCACTGTATTTCTGCCTGCAAGTCGTTTTACAGTTGTGCACTTGCCTTACTTTATTTAAAAAGTTAAAATTTTCAAATTTCTAATTTTGCAAAGTTTTAATTGAGTTTACTGTTCTGGGCTATACACTCAAGTGCATTAGCCTTTCTGTGCTTATTTACTGTATAACTGCATTGTTTAGCCCAATTTAACCAAAAAAATAAATAAAATTCTACCTGGTTTTCAAATGTTTTGCCTTTCCCAACTAGAATAGTGTAGTTTCCAGGCTTTGCAGGTGCCAGGACTTTAGTTTCAGTGTTCAGAGCTATCCAGACCTTGCTGTGGTAGAGGGAGGTCCTACTGTTTAAGAGTGAGAGTGGGAGCATTTTACTGGCAATCTAACAATTGAGAGTGGTTTCCAGCTCTGAAATAGCCATTTTGGGCTGATTTCTATCCCTTTCTTGCGCACTGCGGTGCCAAGGTTAAACTATTCCTGGTGCCAGAACGTCTGCTCTTCGAATTTTCCCTTAGAACTAGCTAGTTTCATCAGCAGTAGCACTAAAATCTGTATATCTATGACTAGCACTTGCTCTAAAACTCACTAGAGAGCACTAGGAAGCCTTAATTTGTTACAAGCACTCACCTCTCCTTGGTAATAAGGAGAAAATAGTTGCAGGCACTAGACAGCCTACAACTGCAAGTACCTTGCCAAAAAGTAAGGGAAAACAGCTACTGTACTACAGAAAGAAAGCACCTAACCAGGCATGTCGAAGGGTCAGCTTCCGGTGATTTCTCCTGTCCACCTGGTGAATCTTGACATACTGGGGCAATGCAGCAATTGCTTCTTGTACACAGACAACCCTCTCCTCCTACCACCAGACACTACAACCTGCGAGAGATGCACTTACATAGCCAAACTGGACGCAAAGCTCTCTCAAGCCAAGATTGTGCTAGACAGTCAAGTGGAGAAGGTAAACACCTACACAACACCTCAAACAACATACAGTCCTTCAAAATCCAGACATAGCAACACAAAACCCACATATGCATTGGCTCTTAACATTAACCTGACCAAGCAACAAGGACCTCTGAAGGTGAAACACAAACACCACCCCCAAACACAACCAAAGCGTCACATAGCTCACAACACCAGTGTGCCACCCAATAGCAGCCCCTAAGGCAAGACAAAGTACCAAACACTTTAGTCATAGGTGACTCTATAGTCAGGCACACTGATGTCCCAACTCACCAGGCTGAACAAGGAGAAAATTACAGTTAGTTTCCTGTCGGGTGCCAGGATCTGTCACATAACACATGCACTTAAGTCACTCCACAACAGGTACAAATATGGACTCCATCATTGTTCATGTTGGAGTGAATGACTTGAGACGTACCTCCCTGCACTACATGAAAAAAGAGACATGGAAGAGCTCTCGGATCATGTAACCCAGGCAGGTATGACCCTAGCCCCGAGTAGCATCTTGCCATCACCCAGAATGATACCACAGTACAAGGACAAAATGATTGACTTCAATAATTGGCTAAGCTTCTGGTGTCATTCAAAGTGGATCCAGTATCTGACTGCCTGAGACGACATGATCGACAAACCACGATGTTTTGCAAGAGATGGTTTGCACCAGTCACCCCTGGGATTCAGGTTACTAGCCAAGGCTCTTTCCACCCCTATAGTGCCTTTTTTTAGGCAAGGTTCAAAGGACAAAACTACCACCGTAATGGGTACAAGCAAGCAAAATCTGAAGGTAATGCTTCTCAATGCTAGAAGTCTAAATCTCAAGATGCACTCTATCGAGGCTCTCCTGAAAGTGGAGAGCATCGATATCTGTGCAGCAACAGAGACCTGGTTCAAAGCTCCAGAGAGCACCCCTGCAATACCAGGCTACAACTCATACCACACTTTTCAGCCACCAAACCAGGACCGGTACACTAAATGTGGAGGAGTGTCCACATTCACACCGCCAGGCTGGCTGCCAAACACAATGCATCTGAAATTCTCCAGGTGCTACTAAACACTAGGTAAGACTGCAATATAAAATTGTAGCTTGCTACAGATTCCTCACCATGCCCAAAGATTCTCACTACACCTTTCTAAACACACTGGAAAATATTAAGATACAACCAAACACCCTAATACTGGGCGATTTCAACTACCCTGCCATTAACTGGGAAAACTACTCCTGTACCAACACCTTTGCTACAACGGTTCTTGGAATTCATAAATTCCAACGTCCTAGAGCAACTCAGTACTCTAGACCTGGTCGTTACCAATATAGGAGATCGATGCTCCACACCAGTGGTCACCCCCTCGTTGGTCAGATCAGACCATAAGCTAATCACCCTTGACACCCACATCCCATCCAGACCCCCCTTTAAGGAAACCTCTATTCTCCAAAGCCAACTTCATGCTTCTCAAGTCAGAAGTAAACTTCATGACATGTTGAATCCTACACTAAGGTGCTGTACGAGCACATTCACTTGTGCATGGACCAAGCCATCCCAAATAGAACCAAGACGCTGTCCTCTAACAAAAAAAAAAAAAAAAGGAATCCAATCTGGTGGTCCCCTGCAATAAACAAGCTGTACAACAGAAGGAAGAAACTGTTGCAGAAAAGAGGAAGAACCCAGGATTAAAAAACTCCCTCACCAGCCTCAGTAGAAAGCAGAGATCCCTCATAAAATCTTCCAAAGCTAGTTACGAAAACAAAACTGCCAAAGATTCCAGAGACAACCACAAGGCATTCTATAGCCATGTCAAGAATCTAAATGGCAATACTCAGATCTGCTCTGAGCTACAGCAGAATGGCACTAGATATACTAATCCCAAGGATATTGCCAATATCCTGGCAGATAGATTTAGTGCCAACTTCACCCCCTCTCACTCCAAGGGCCCATCTCAATACCGAAAGTATGCCAAATTCCGGACATCGAGGCCACTCAGGTAAAAAAAAATCTCCAAAGCCAAGAAAACAGCATCCATGGGACCAGACGACATCTCTGGCTGTGTACTGCATGAACTACAAAATGAACTGGCACCTCATCTGTGTGTCATGTTTAATCATAGTCTCACCTCAGGCCTTGTGCCCACAGAGTGGTGCACAGCTACACAGTCATCCCACTCCACAAAGGGGGGGGGGGCATCCACTTTGGATCCCAGGAACCACCGTCCCATTAGTCTGACGAGCCTGATCTGCAAGGCCATGGAACGTATTATTATGGAACTTATAAACAAAAAGATACTGGCAACCTCCAAACACTGGACCACTTTGGGTTTGTGAACGACTGATCTTGCCTCCTGAACCTGATCGACATCTTCGAATCAGTCTCCAGAGCCGTGGACGAGGGTAAGGTGGTTCACACAGCCTAGCTGGAAAAATAAGTTTTGAAGTAAAAATGTTTAATGACAGTCCCCAAAACCACAAGTCCTAGCCCTAGCAACAAGGTTTGAAAGAAAATTACATCATTTTCCCAGAAAAAGGAGGTAAAATGTTTACTGACAACCACTAAAATGACCAGTTCTACCCTCTAATGTAGTTTTTGACAGTCTAAGCTATTCCACAATGGAGATACTTAAAATGTACAGCCTTGGAGAAGTGCCAGCAGACCAATCACCTTAAGCCCGAAGAGAAGAGTGCACTTCAACAGCAAGAAAGTTCTGAAGTTTTGGTGCCCTGGCCACTGACTTCATACTGCTCTCTTCATGCTGTAGAGTGGCTACGGAGTGTGGAAGGTGCCCTAAAGGTTTGGAACCTAGTAGGCTGATCCAGTCCTTGGCAGGATGTCCTATAAAGCTTAGGTTACTGCAACAGTGATGCAATGATGAACATCAATAATTACCTGACCATGGTTCTGCGACATCTCTTCCCTCATACAAATTTAGTACAAGGAGAAAAAAAAAAAAAAAAAAGAAAACCACATATGAAGTGCATGAATGCCTGCCACCTCACTCCAGGTTCAGGAGTATTTTCCCTCTCTAACACAATACATCAAGTAAACAGACAAACACAGGGAAAAGACTCAAAGTTACTACACTCTATATCCTACAGAGTGCTAAGAGGTGACCTGAGTCTGGCATTATAGGGATCCTCTAACCAAATACTGATAGACATAATGAACATCAGCAAGTTAAATGGTATCAGAAATACTCCTCCTAGGGATCTAAACTACTTCTGCAACATCAACAGAACAGTTTGGACGGACAAGTACATCTCAAAGGATATAGCTGTTCTGGAACAGACTCCCCATTCACATTAAAAAAGGACTTTATGTACTCACCATGACGTTCCATCGGAGTAGTTATACTTCATTTTTCTGCAACCTGTGGGTATTCGGATCCATATCGGATCCGAACAGGTAATTTTACAAGCATCTGCTCTAAGCTCCTCCCCCTTACCCATAACACACCACCATCTCCTGCCTTCCCTCAGATCGAGTTTGCCGCAACTCAAACCAGAATAAACCACACATGCTAATCATATGAGAAGGTTCGGGGGAAGGAGGGTGGGAAGGTTGCAGAAAATGAAGTATAACTACTCAGATGGAACATTATGGTGAGTAAATAACTTCTTTATCTGAAACAGTTAATTTTATATGCAACCTGTGGGACAGAGTCCCCAGCTACTCAAACTCCTGGGAGGCCCTCATGAAAGGATATTCCTGAGCATCGCAGAGCCGAAGGACGCTCTCCCTCTGGATATTAAATCCAACTTATAATGAGAAATAAAAGGTATGTGACTTAGCCCACGTTGCTGCTGCACAAATGTTATCCAATGACACCCTAGACCAGAAAGCAGCAGACGCCGCCATCGATCTGGTAGAATGAGCTTTAACAGGACCAGGTGGAGACAAGACTTTGTCTTTGTAAATTTGCAAAATACATAGTGTAATCCATCTAGCTATGGAAACTTTGGAGATGGCCTTACCCAAAAAGGGCTTAGAAAAAGAACACAAATAACTGGTCAGACTTACAGAAGGACTTTGTTCTGTATAGATAAAAACAAAGTGGTTTATGAACATCTAGCAAATGCAGTGTATATTCCCCCTTATTCTGAAAATTTGGGAAGAAAACTGGCAGGTTAATTGTTTGATTAATGTTAGATTCAGAAACCACTTTTGGTAAGAAAAAAGGGTTTGTACGGAGAGAAACCCTGTCCTTGTGGAAGATCAAGTAAGGGGGCACGGCAGACTAGGCTTGAAGCTCAGAAAACCTCCTAGCCAATGTAATGGCCACTAGGAAGGCAGTCTTCCAGGATACGAACTTCAAATCTGCTGATGCTGCAGGTTCAAAGGGGGAGCAACTAAGGCCTGGAGAACCAAGGTAAGATCCCAAGGAGGAAGAGGGTTCTTAACTGGAGGACGTAAAAGGAAAGTGCCTTTAAGAAAAGCCTTACACAATCTAAAAAAAAGAGGCCAGAGCATTCCTGTTCTCGCCGACATGGAAATTTGAAAAACCTGCCAGTTGCACTTTCACAGTGGAAGAACTGGCCCCTTGCTGAAAAATGCTGGCTAAGAAATCCAGTACTGCAGAGACAGGGGCCGTAAAAGGATCCATCTTTCTCTGAGAAGTCCAAATAGAAAATAGTTTCCATTTACTGCGGTAAATCTTCCTAGTGGAAGACTTTATGAGCCGCCACCAGAATAGTTTTCACTGAAGACGAAAGACCAGGAGTCCTGGCAATCAAGGGAACTGGAGCAACCAAGTAAGCTTGAGGCTGCCCAGGTTGGACAGGCAGGTGCCCGAGGAATAAAAAATGAGATCCGGGCAGGGATCTAGAATCCAAGGAGGAGCTAGAACATGAGACCAGAGGAAGGGGAACCAAACCTGACAAGGCCAGAATAGGGCAATGAGGATCACCTTGCACCCCATTCGGCAAGCCTTCTGAAGAAACGGAGGAATGAGTGGTAACGGGGGATAACAGTACAGTAGCCCAGTAGGCCAAGTATGGACTAGAGCTTCTCTGGGGGGGTCCCCTGGTGAGGGAATCAGAGCGAAGAACTCATTGCACTTCACGTTGGAAGGAGATGCGAAGAGATCGCAGCAAGGCTGTCCCCATGCAAGGAAGATCTCCTCCGCTATAGACCGTTTCAGAGGCCACTCGCATGGCATTAGAATAGCCCAACTCAATCTGTCCGCTAAAAAATGTTGGAGCGTCCCGGGATGTGCGTTGCAATCAGAAACCAATAGGTGGAGATCGCCCACTACCAAACTCTTGTGACCTCGCGACACAGAGGGTAAGATCTGGTTCCTCCTTGTTTGTTGATGTACCAGACAACCAACATGTTGTCTGACTGAATTGCAACAGTGCCCGGAGAAAGAACAGTGTGGAAAGCCTGCAATGCTAAAAGCACTGCTCTTATCTCCAGAACACTGATGTGCAATCTGGTCTCGCTCTGGAACCATGTGCCTTGGACCATCCTCCCCAGATAATGCCCCCCCACCACCCTTGCTGGGATGCGTCCGTGGTCACTGTGGGTGGGACAAATGGGCATCCCCCTGCAATCTCCACAGACTGGACCCACCAGAGAAGTGACAGCCTGCAGGCTTTGCGGATTAGAATTGGGTATTCCATGAGGAGATCCAGGAAAGACCACTGTACAGCTAGAGTCCACTGTAGTACATGCATGTGAAGACCTGCACAGGGGAGGATAGAGATTGCTGCAGCCATAGAGCCCAAGGCTCTGAGAACGTCCACTGCAATCGGTAACTTGGGGCCAAGAATTATTGCTACACAAGCCCTTAGACTCTGGACCTGTCTTGAGTTAGGAAGACTTTCAGTTGAAGGGTGTCCAGCCATGCCCCAATAAAATCCAAGATCTCTACTGGATTCAAGAGGGACTTGGGAACATTGACCGTACTCCCTAACAGGTCTGCATGATGTAGGAAGAAGTCTCTGGCTTGGCAAAGACGACGCTTGGTGGAAGCAGAGAGGAGCCAATAGTCTAGGTAAGGGAATACCTGAAATCACCAGAAGCCTCAGGTGAGCCTCTACGACTGCCATTACCTTGGTAAAACACCCTGGGGGCTGTGGTGAGACCAAAGGGTATGACTTGGAACTGGAAATGACTGGCTCCCAGCCAGAAGCGAAGGAATCTCCTGGAGCTTCTGTGAATCTTGATATGGTAGTAAGCGTTCTGGAGGTCTATCGAGCACATCCAGTCATTCTCGAAGATGAGGTAGAATGGACTGTAGCGTCACCATCCAGAATTTCTGTTTGGCGACAGCCAGGTTTAAGGTTGACAGGTCCAAAATGGGTCTGAGGTCCCCATCGTTTTTGGCACCAAAAAGAACCTGGAGTAAGTGCCGGACCCGGACTGATTGGAGGGTCTGCTTCAATGGCTCGTTTTTGAAGCAGCTTGGAAACCTCAAGCTCTGCAGTCTCCCTTTGAGCAGGTGGAACATCTGGAAGGCGATTTGGTTGGATAGGAAGGGTAACGAACGGGATGGTGTAGCCTCTGGATATTATTTGAAGCACCCAACGATCTGGCATTATGGACTCCCATGCCATTGGGTGCAATGATAATCTTCCCCAGACAGCCTCCCGGAGTAGGACAGTCAGTCAACCCCTCAGGCCTGCTGCGTGGGCCTGTCCGAGAAGGGCTCCCTAGACCCAAAGTTCCTCGGACCCCCTCTGCCTCTGGAATGGCATCTGTCATGTCCCCCTCTGCCTCTAGGGGACAAGTTGCTTTGAGAGTCCCGGAAAAACTGCAATTTCCGGAACCACAAATTATTTTGCCCCCTCTGATTCCTGGAAAAGGATCTTTGACGACTGGAGAAGCGGATTCCGACGCCACACGTCTTCCCATCTTTTTCACTCTGGACAAGGGTGTCACAGTCTTCCCAAAAAGAGAAGAACCATCGAAGAGAGCATTCATAAAAGATGCCTTGAGGGGGTCTGCAAACTGACAGTCTGAGCCAAGCATGTCGCCTCATAGCTATGCCGGTCCCAGCTGCCCTAGCTGCTCCTTCCATGGCATGAGAAAGGAAGCGCATGGACGTATTTGACAATGATTTCAGAGTAGACATCTTCACAGTGAACAGACGCTTGCCCTCCTGCGATAAAGACTCTTGGGGGCAACTCAGCTAATTCCATGACTAGGTATAAAGTGTGCCAAGTAGTTCAGCGCATGGATGAAAAGTGTCTCTGAAGAACACACTCGCTTCCCAAATCGATCCACCGTCCTGGACTCCTTATACGGAGGGTGGACCAAGGAACTCTTGAGCCAGTTCCCTTTTGGTGGCTTCTGCAGCCACCATAGCATCCACAGGGGATCCTTTATACCACACCTGTCTGTCCGAGGGTGGAGATAGAAATGTATTTATCGGGGTGCTTGGGTATTGGCTCTATGGTGTCAAGCTCCTTCCATGCCCTTGTGATAAGATCCACTAAAGGATCCACTGGCGGGGACACCCAGGATGTAGATGGGCCAGTGCCAAAAGCCTCCAGGAATACTGATTCAACCACAGAAGGTTTTGGGGCTGACCAACCTCCCCTCTGGCGGAGGATCTCCATGATGTCCCCAAAAAAAAAAAAAAAAAACATCATTGGGAGGTGACCCGGGGAACCTTCTCCATCTAAAATCAGCGTCTTCTGTAAGGGACTTAGGGGAGTCCCAGGTGCCTCCTTCTGCATGTGTGCTTACGATGAACCTCTTCAGTGGGGCTCTCTGAAGAGGGCTCGTGAGCCGCGGGGGGTTCCTCCAGGGAACCGCCTGGGGCTCCTCTAGCATAGGCTGTCCCTGGGACAAGCCGAAGGAAGTCATAACCTAATCCAAGGGAGTCTGGGCGGAATCCGAGGAAATAGGCTAGGGTTTCGATCCTTGGGAGAGAACCCTCTCCACCACGTCCAACGCCGATGAAGCGTGCACCTCCTTAGAGCCCAACAAGGAGGAGGCTCTCTCCGGGTCCGCCATGAGAATCGGGGTCGATAAGGCTGGAGCCAAAGACACATACATCCCCTTGGGCCCGGCTCCCCATCCTCGGCCCAGAGAGCTGGTTGGATCCGAGGAACTCAAGATAAATCACTGGAGTTGAGGTTGGAGGAACCATCGGTGCCGAATCCCCAGCTCCGAAGATCCTCGGATCCATAAACCCCGAAATCTCAGGCCGGATCAGGGAAGGAGAAATCGGATGAAAGAATGGCATGGAGGTCCCCTCTCCAGAGGGAGAGGGGCCTGGCAAGACTCCCATCTGGATTTGAGTCCGAATGAATCTCCTCATCATCCTGTCCATATCCATTTCAAAAAGACTCAGAGTCAAGCGCGAGGAAGCGACAGACTATCTGGCTGTTCACTGGGAGGATCTGGAGGAAGGCCTCAACTCCGTCGGCTCCAGGGAAAATCTGGAGGAGTGGAGCCGAGGAGAGACAGGTCTCAAGACCTTGGAAGGCGGGCTAGGGAAGGACTCCCAATCTAGAGAGAGACTGATTACGGGGCCTATTCCCTTTCTTCTCTCTCTCTCTCCCCCTCTGTCTGCATCCTTACGTTTCTCGTCTCTCCCTTTCCCATCCCCTTCAGCAGATCTAGCGAAAGAGTGAGCCCCAGTCTGAGGGGGTGGTTGGGCGTTGTAGAAGCCGAGGCTGAAGTATCCAAAGTAGAAGCTGGAATCAGGCCTTTTGCCACCAGTTTGGCTTTCCTATCTTTCAGGGCCCTCGGATTAAATCCTGCACAAACAATGCATTGGGCGGATAAATGAGCTACACACAGGCAAACAACACACAGAGTGCGACCATCCGCTGGTGAAAGCTTATGGCCACACACTGTGCATTTTTTAAAGGTAGGTTTTGGCTGTTCAGACATTTCACAGCAATAGCAGCCACACCTAGAAAACCCCAATACACTACTGACCACACACACACTATAGGGAAGGGAAGTGTCTACATAAAAACTAACTCACAAAACTATAAACTTTTTTTTTGTAACAACCGACGAACAAGCGTTAGGGGGAGGAGGAAAAGGGAATTAACGGAGAAACTCTCTCAACACAAAAAACCCCCCAAAAGCACTTACAATAAACCCTAAGGCTCAGAGCTACGGTGATCACGATGCTGATGCATGAAGCGGCAAACGAGATTCGAGGAAAGGCAGGAGATGGTGGTGTGTTATGGGTAAGGGGGAGGAGCTTGGAGCAGATGCTTGTAAAGTTACTGGCTCAGATCCGATATGGATCCGAATACCCACAGGTTGCAAATAAAATGAAGTTAACTACTTCAGATCAAAGTTTGTCCCGGTCCACATTCAAACATAATTTAGAACTATGGATGAGAAACAGAACATTTACCCCAGGACTGCCCCTTGTACAGTATTAATGGACAGAGACAGCTTCTAAATGCATCATCACATGCATGGGTCCTCAAATTATCTGTGGTACGATCCCATTATTCTTATTACGGTAATCTATAATTTTCATCTATGGGATGGGCAAGGCCAATCTCTAACCAAATGGAATAGGTTAATTCGACTGCAAAAAGGGGAAACTGGCTATGCTTAAAGTGGTCCTCAAGGGCAGTTAGGTGAGTACTTGCCTATGAACCTATAAGAAACTGTGTCCACATACTACTAAACAAGAGCTCGAGTGAGCAGCTATTTCAGTAGAAGACAAAAGCCCTGGTGCAAGTCCAGGAGCACAGTGGTAAAGTAGTACATGCTTTAGTTAGGACTTGCACTTAAGACCCTTTGGCTCACCACTTCAGCTGGTGCACAGCTAATGTACTGAAACTATTATCTGTCCATGGTGCTACAGTAGCCCCTCTCCCTCCCTCCCTCTCTCATACAAAATGAAATACAAACAAATGAGAGAGGAAGTGCATCAACCAACATATCCTCCATCCAAGTGCAGCAGCACCTTCTTCCCCCAACACGGTAATCTATATGGTCTAGGTTCCAGTACTAGCTGAAGCACACTCTTTTCAGAGCTGTGCTCCTGCACCCAGATCAGGGTCTTTGCAGCCAAAAGCTTGTAATGGATATAACAGTGCATTTGAGGTCTGGCCAAAAAAAAAATAAAAAAAAAAAAAAAATTAAAAAAAAAAAAAAAAAAAAAGGGAAGTATACCTTCTCAACTTTCCCAGGTATGCCCAGCTAATACGGAAAATTGTGTTGGAGTGGGGAGATATGCTCTTGTATGTAGACTGAATGATGTAGGTTGATGCATTTCCTCTGTTCTCATTTGCCATTTATGCTGATCATACCTGTATTGGGCAGACATGATCTCTAGCAAGAAGGTAGAATCTCAGCTGCTTCAACAGATTAGTGGTAGAACAGTAAAGTAGAGCTAAATAGGAACAGTAATCTAGAGGTTCCTTGGTTCAAGTACTAGTTCAAACGTGCACTTTGGTGTTGTGCTCCTAGACTTAAACCAAGGTCTGTTCTTCCAAAAGCCTACAAAATGATATAAAGTTTATTTTGAGCTCAGCATTTCTTTCCTATATACTTTTGCCCTCCGTGCCTTCTGACCATGAAGCCTCCCCCACTGGTATCCACTTCATTTGTTCTCTCACTACTGACAGTCCCCCAAACAAGAGCTGACTGGAGGGGTCAATGACCTTGCTGGCATACTGGCAACAGCAGCAGTTTCCATTCAGGCTCTAACTTTATTCTTGGTGACTAATGTGAGCACCCACATTGCTGCAGGGCCTCCTACACCATCATCATGCATGTGTGCTACATCCCACAAGCTAATGTGGGCCACCATTCACAGATTTGGAATACCATGCCACACACCTAGCTTTGGTAAGTTTTGTGCTTTGTGAGCCAGCATCGGCAAATCACTCCCATCCTCCATCCTCCTCCTCCACCCAAGGTCCTTCCACACTGGAACCGCTACTTCAGCTCCGATAGCCAGGGCTGTAGTCAGAGATACTTTCCTTTATTACACACAACTGGGCCACTTGGGCTCTAGTTTAAAAAGAAGCACGTGGATGCATTTTCTCACCACCTCTTGTCTGTTTGATTAAACATTAGTTTCAACTGGGAAATAAAGGTCCTTGCAGAATCCACTGACAAACAACTAATATGGTCTGAGCAATTAATTAAAATCATTAGAAATCTTTTAAGTGAAAAAGTACAGTGAACAGCAGCCCAGAACAAAGATATCTTCCCAATCTACCTGAACCGCCAGCTTCAGGAGAGGCTATAAATGGTCAGCCATGTGATACAATTGATGCAGTTTTACCACAATTATAACTGCTGAAACGATAGACAAGTTTTAGAAGGGGACAAGTAATCCTATAGTCCAACTGCTGGAGAGACCCCAAAAGTTCCTCACCAAAAGGATAAAGGGACTCCAAAATCTGTCATATGCTGCCAGATTGAAGAAACTCCAGCTCTATTCAGTCGCATACCGTCTGCTCAGAGGTGACATGTGCCTGACATACAAGGCCATGTCCAACCCGGAATTAATGGACATGCTCCACCTCAAAAAATCCAAATCCACCAAAACCACTAGAGCAAGCTACTTAAACCTTAGCACGAATATAAATAGGACGTGCTGGAGGGATAGATTTATCACTCAAAGACTCCCTATGCTGTGGAATAGAATCCCGGTCCATGTGAGGCAGAGCACCTCGCTGACTCTGTTCAAGAGAAATCTAGACCTGTGGATGGGAGATCGTAGGTTTACCCCGGGAATCATCTCTGTGTCATTGCTGGACAGAGGCACAACAAACTAATGGGCACAGTATTTTTTCATATAAGGGGTGGCGTAAGCCACAAAAATTTGGGCTAGGCTTATAAATGCCTTAGGGCAGATAGCCTAGTATAAACCTATGAACCTATGAACCTATGCTGCTCAGAGATCAAAAGTTAACATGCTATACCGATTAGTCAAAAGTATCACACTACTAGCTAAGGACAGCTGTTGGGGAAGACTAGGAGAGTGGTAGTGAGGGCAGGAGCTTTGAATGTTGGCAGTATGACTGGTATAGTGAGAGAGCTAGCTGATATGATGGAGAGAAGGAAGGTTGATATACTGTGCATGCAAGAGACCAGATGGAAGGGGAGTAAGGCCAGGTGTATTGGAAGCAGGTCCAAATTGTTCTATCATGGTGTGGATAGGAGGAGAAATGGGATAAGGGTTACCCAGAGTATGCCAAGAGTTTTTGGCATTGAAAAGTCAGAGTGACGTTTATGAAGCTGAAAATTGATGGAGTGATGATGAATGTTGTTAGTGCATACGTTCCACAAGTTGGGTGTGCGATGGATGAGAAAGAAAAATTTTGGAGCGAGTTGGATGAAGTGGTGATGAGTGTACCGAAGGGTGACAGAGTGGTGATTGGAACAGACTTTAATGGGCATGTTAGTGAAGGGCATGTTAGTGAAGGGAAGAGTGGATGAAGAAGTGAGGGGTAGGTATGGTGTTAAGGAGAGGAAATGCAGAAGGGCAGACTGTAATGGATTTTGCGAAAAAGATGGACATGGCTGTGGTGAATACGTATTTTAAGAAGGAGGTGCACAGGGTGATGTACAAGGGTGAAGGATCATGCACACAGGTGGATTATATCCTATGTAGGAGAGCCAGTCTGAAAGAGATTGGAGACTGTAAAGTAGTGGCAGGGGAAAGTGTAGTTAGGCAGCAATAGGATGACATATGTGATCAAGAGGAGGAGGAGTGTGAAGGCAGAGCCAAGGATCAAATGGTGGAAGCTGAAAAAGGGTGATTGTTATGTGTAGTTCAGGGAAGAGTTAAGACCGGCACTGGGTGGCAGTGAAGATTTAATGAATAGCTGGGTAACTACAGCAGAGCTAGTAAGGGAGACAGCTAGAAACATATGGTGCAACATATGGAAAGAGGAGGAGGACAAGGAGACCTGGTGATGAACAAGGACATACAGGAGAGTATACAGAGAAAGAGGTTGGTGAAGAAGTCAGATTGTCAGAGAGAGTAAGAAAGTTGACCGGAGTAGAAGGAGATGAGGTGTATGGCGAAGAGAGAGGTGGCGAAGGCTACGGATAAGGCGTATGGAGAGTTGTATGAAAGGCTGAACACCAAGGGGAGAAACGGACCTGTACCAATTGGCTAAACAGAGGGAATGAGCTGAGAAAGATGTGCACCATGTAAGGGTGTTGAAGGATAATGAGGGAAACGTACTTACAAGCAAGAAGTGTGTGTTGAGCAGATGGAAAGAGTACTTTAAAGGGCTGATGAATGAAGAGAATGAGAGAGAAAGAAGGCTGGATGACGTGGGAACAGTGAATCAGGAAGTGCAATGGATAAGCAAGCAAGTACAGCTATGAAGAGGACGAAGAATGGAAAGGCCGTTGGTCCAGATGACATACCTGTGGAAACATGGAGGTGTTTAGGAGAGATGGCAATGGATATTTTAACCAGATTGCTTAATGAAATCTTAGAAAGTGAAAGGATGCCCGAGGAGTGGAGAAATGTTTTGGTACCAATTTTTAAGAATAAGGGTGATGTGCAGAGCTGTAGTAACTACAGCAGGATAAAACTGATGGGTCACAGCATGAAGTTACGGGAAAGAGTAGTGGAAGCTAGGTTATGAAAGGAAGTGAGGATTAGTGAGCAACAGTATGGTTTCATGCCGGTAAACAGCACTACAGACGCAATGTTTGCTTTGAGAATGTTGTGCACAGAAGGTCAGAAGGAGTTGCATTGTGTCTTTGTGGATTTAGAGAAAGTATATGACAGGGTGCCTAGAGAGGAGTTGTGGTATTGTATGAGATAGGTCGGGAGTGGCAGATAAGTATGCAAGAGTGGTTCAGGATATGTATGAGAGTAGTGTGACAGTGGTGAGGTCTGCGGTAAGAGTGGCGGATGTGTTTAAGGTGGAGGTGGGATTACATCAAGGATCAGCTCTGCGCTCTTTCTTATTTGCAATGTTTATGGATAGGTTAACAGACGAGAACGGGCAGGAGTCTCCGTGGACTATGATGTTTGCAGATGACATTGTGACCTGTAGCGAGTACGATACAGGTTGAGGACACCCTGGAGAGGAATGAAGGTCAGCAGGACTAAGAAAGAATATATGTGTGTGAATGAGAGGGAGGATACAGGTAGTAGAGCTGGTGAAGGTGGAGGAGTTTAAATACATGGGATCAACGGTTCAGAGTAATGGTAAGTGTGGAAGAGAGGTGAAGAAGAGACTACAGGCAGGGTGGAATGGGTGGAGAAGAGTGTCAGGAGTGATTTGTGACAGAAGGGAAACAGTAAGAGTGAAAGGGAAGGTATACAAGAGGTTACCGAGACCAACTATGTTACACTGGTTGGAGATGGTGGCACTGACAAAAAGGCAGGAGTCAGAGCTGAACGTGGCAGAGTTAAAGATGTTAAGGTTTCCATTGGGTGTGACGAGGATGGACAGGATTAGGAATCAGTATATTAGGTGGTCAGCTCAGGTTGGACGGTTTGGAGACCGCCACAGAGGCG